>NC_072737.1:94016030-94316030 GCF_026930045.1 Uloborus diversus
CATTTCAGAAGCCAATCTGTACCCCCCCCCCTCCTTGTTGTAAAAAGGAAGGGGAAATAAGTTTTAAAAGTGTATATCTGTGTGGCATCGTAGTGGCATCGTAGTTCCTAAACTGATGAACCGATTTTGATAGTTCATTTTTCGTTCAAAAGGGGACTTGGTCGAAAGAATTCTTAGCTTGGTCTCGTTTTTGTAGAACTTTAATTACCAGAGACATTAATTAAAAACCGATTTAACGTTTCTCACAATTATGGTAGTAAAAATTTACCCGTACGTTAAAAATGTTGGCTCTAATTGAGAGAACGAAGTTTTCTGCGTTTGATATTTATTTGAAACTTTGAGCTTATATACAGTAGGAGCTATAATCTTGTTAAGTAAATTTTAAGTGCAATTCTAAGCCTTTATACGCGTGATTGGTAGCGATTTCATTGTCGGAAGATAAGGAGAAAAAGCTCAGTGATTTAAAATTTTTACCTGCTGCCAGTTCATATTAGTTAACAAATGTGTGTTCTGACCCGCGAAATTCATCTTAATATGAGGTCGGCTCTCTGGGACATGTTTTGTTTTTTTAATTTTTAATTTAATACTAGTTTTTGTTATTGATTTGAGGTTTCTGTTATTCTTCATTTTTATTTTTCTCGGCATCCTTCAAAAAAAGTGAGAATAAACTCTCTATTTACTGTTTGTAAAGATGTTCCCGTCTCTGTATTTCGTCGGTCGGAGAAGTTCGGTCGAATGGGTCAGCGCTGCATTTATGTTGAAATAAAATAGGAAAAAATACTTCTAGCCTGTCCAGTAGCAGCTTTACACTCTTGCTCCTGTATCCTACATCTACCGAGTAAGCTAGAAATAATTTTTCGCATTCCATCTGAGCATTAATGCAACGCTGACCTATGGCTTCCAACTCTCCCTCAATTTTAACGGAGATTTCTTTTAGGAGTAAATCATAGTCTTGATTATATTTTTGCCGAAGTTGACATTTTTTGAAGAAACTGCCATTATTCTGATGGGAGTACCTTCGTAACAAATTTTACACTTGGATAATTGAATTGGGGGAAAAAAAAAGAGATCCGTATCCGTATCCGCGGATGTTGACACTAATGATCCGTATCCGTATCCGCGGATCTACTTTTTTAACGATCCGGCACATCACTAGTTCAAAGTCTCACTCGTATAGGTTTGATTAAGCCCACGTTATGGTAATTTGCTCGTCCACGTTATGGTAATTTACTCGTCCATGTTATGATAATTTGCTCGGTAAAATGTTCTTAAAATTGGAATAGAAAAAAAAAAACAGACTCGAATTTTCAAAAAATCGATTCAAGGTGCTCCCCCTATGCTACGAACTAACTGTGCCAAATTTCATGAAAATCGGTCGACCGGTCTAGGCGCTATACGCGTAACAGACAACCAGAGAAAGACATCGAGAGACACAGATATCCAGAGACACTTTCAGTTTTATTATTAGTAAAGAAGAACCGTATCACATATATGTCTCAGATTCAACTTCACAGACATAACTCCGATTTACTGACACTATGAACTGGGAAATAATCCCTCATGTTACAAAAATAAATAAATGAATAAATACATTTTTTAAAAATAAATTAAATAAAAAATAAGTTAAATTAAAAAAGAATAACAAATGAAATTAATAAATAATTAAATAAAATAAAACTGTTGACTGTAGGATTTATTCCACGAAGAAATAGGTCTGGAGACTGAAGCAAAATATTATTTCGCTTTAGATTTCGGATTAAAGCCCGAAGAATTTAACGAGCAAAGAAATAAGTTAATTCTGTGTCTTTACGCAACACGATGTCCGTTTCAGATGCTTTTACTCCATACAAATATGAGACAGTGAGAAGCAAAAGGATGTAAGAGGACATTTTCAAGTTTTGGGTAAAACGCGTTTAAAGATAATGTACTAGGTAGGCTTTCATTGAATTTTTTTCTATATCATGATATACAGCACCACCTACCAGGACTACTAGTATTATCTCTTGCCCCAAGACAGAGGACAGGTTCACCTACTGTTTGTACTGGTTATCTCCAAATTTTAAATTTTACCACTTATATCCCTTTGCTTCTCACTGCCTCATATGCTGTTAATATTTTAAACGCATAGTGAAAATCCTTAAGTTCATTTTTCATTTTTTGAGTGATTTTACTAATACTTACTGAGGACGATTCAATAAAGGTCGTCCACACCGTAAATGAATTAATCTGTTTTCTCTCTTTTTTTTCTGGAGTTCAGTATTGATTGAAAAAGTGTTGTTCTTAAAGCACTTTTTTGAAAATAAAATAAGAAAAAAGAACTGTTTTGGTACTCGCCTTAGTAAAAAATCAATATCATCAGTACGTGACACGTTTTGTTTAGAGGGGGAGGGGAACATTACATGACGATAATTACTACAAAAATTAGTATAAAAAAAGAGCCTAATGTCTGAGGATTCCTAACAAATTAGCTGCAAATCAAAAATGTAAATAAATAAATAAGTAACGTGAAATTTTGCTAAGAAAAGCATTAAAAAAAAAAAAAAAAAAAAAAAAAAAAAAACGGTATTTTATGTTTCCATTTCCTTGTGTAGAAATAACTTTAAAGCAAGTAAAAGCAAAGTGTACTCGCTCCCCCTCCCCTCTTTACCCAATCATTGCATAGAAAAATTTGTTGCACGTAATAGGCAAATTCTACTGGCTTGCATGTAGTTCTATAAGCCTTTATTGATGCATCAACTCAAAATCAATTTCAAAAATTGCCAATTCATGAGCACGGAATGAATCCTGTAACATGCATCCCCCTTTTGATTGCACCCGACCCACTTAAATAATTAAACACCGGAAATTTTTTCCAAACAACCGGTGCAATGACAATTATAACGAAGAGCCGCAAATCCCACTTAATTGGGCGACACCGTTCCCTGCTCCCCAATTAGCGCCGGCGCCCAAATCCGTTATTTCATATTCAAATGAGCGGGAATCACGATAGCCTCCCTATCGCCCTCTGCCATCAACACCAGCTGTCCTTCCTCGTTATGGGTATCCTGTGTTGTCATCTCCTTGTCCACGTGTCCTCAAAAATCCGTTTTAATTGATTCCGAGACCGAAAAGAAATCAATGTCCGAGCAGGTGGATCGGACGTTTGTTGTCTCCGAGTATAAACAAGTGACGAGTCCTCAAAAATCCGCTTTAATTGATTCCGAGACCGAGAAGAAATCAATGTCCGAGCAGGTGGATCGGACGCTTGTTGTCTCCGAGGGTAAACAATGTGACGAGTCCTCAACAGCAATCGCAGGTGGTTGGTTATGTGATGGTTATCATCAGGTGAATCAAGCGACAGAGACAGACAGGTGAATTCCGATATTTGACTCCGAGCTATGTTTGGACTTTCCTAATTATCGAATCAAGCTCGGTTTTGTTTTCGAAAACGGAGTGCTGCAAGGGCAGCTCGACACCACCTTTTAAAAAGCAGCTGAATTTTGTGGCTTGCCCCAAGTAATAGTTTACTTTACATTAACAGTCAAATATCTTCTGAACTCCCAATCGCAACTATAGAATATACCATTTGGAGACGATTTTGGTCATAACAGCTATTATGTATACTTAAAATACCACATTAGGATTGACAATATGGCCTAAAACCAACTGTTCTTGATATTTTTGACTCCTATCCCCCCTGGAGGAGGGGATGCTACAGAATAAACATATTTTTTGCAATAATCCTTAAGTATGATATAGTAAATTGTTAGGAGTGTCATGCTTTTTTCTGGCAAGTGATTATTGTTGATGTTAATTTGTAATACGGTTATAGCATTAGATATATTAAATACATGTTATTTTTGAAGCACTGGAGGGTATTTGTGGTGTTGTGTTATTATTTTATTACTATAGCTTACGCACGAGGTCTGTACTTCTCCGCCTTTCCAAAAAGAAAAACCAGTCAATCTTGAGTTAGGAGGGAGTTTTTCGTACATTATTCCAGACTTGATGCGTCATTTCGTTATTCACAAATCATAAAGGCATTGTTTTCCAAGTTCTAAAATATTTTAATAAATCCTTTTTTTTTCTTTTTTTTTTTTCTTTTTTTGCATTTTGAACATCCAAATACTAACAACGTAAAAATGCGTTCTATATCGAAATAACTTTTCATACTCATCTTGAAATTGAATAAAGACAGCATCAAATTTAATGGCAAATTGTTTTAAACATCTTTCTTTCAACACGAAAAAATTGTTTGATCTAGAGCCTTCCAATATATTGATTGGGCCCTGGTACTAGGCAGCGTTCCCCATTTTTTTCTGACTCACGGACCGTGAAAAAACGGTGGAAAAATTCGGTAACTAGGTAAGAGTTTTTTTTCAAATTTGATTATTTGTTAAAGAAACTGGTTATAAATTGAGGGTAAAATTTTTATTATGATTTAGCACTAGCAATAATATGTTGAGATAAGTAGTTATTGTAATTCTTGTTTATAAGTAGATAAACTTTTGGGGAAAATCATCGAAAATTATGAAAAGTAGTAATGAAAAAATAACGCAAAATATGAATAAAATGTCACAATTATTTTTTGAGCAAAGAAACGTTTTTCTAACTCGTATAGGTAAAAATTACAGGATTGATCCACTTTATTCGTGAACCGGTGTTGGATCACCGGATCAGCTGTTGAGGTAGAGAACCCCTGTACTAAAGGGAGTTAGTGAGATACAAAATTGTACTGCATTTGCAGACTTATTCTGAGTTTTAATGTAACAGTAAATGGCGAGTTGAAGAATGAAATGACTCATAAAAACAAGGACATTTTTTTGCACGAAATGTATTCAAAGAAATAAAATGTTTTAATAGAACTGTAAAATCTCATTTCAACGAATACCAATGGAACGAAATATCCGCTTCAGCAAAATAAATATTCAGTCCTGTTTTTTAAATTGTTAGATTACTTGAATTCCATTACTATTAAATTTCCGTTACAACAGACAAAATTTGCGATCACTTGAACTTCGTTGTAACTACCGTAAACTGGGGTTACTTGGACCCGAAATTTCATATTTTTTGTGAGTTTTACACTGATTTTTTGGTTAAACCCATAATGTGCACTGATAATCATGTTTTTACCACTTTTCAGACGTTCTGCTACCACCTTAAGCTTTTTTTTAAACAACAATCGTAATTCTTTATGTTTTTTTTTCTATTTTTGAAAATTGGGTTCAAGTAGCCCCGGGCTGGAGCTACTTGGTCCCACTCAGCGAAAAAACTGCAAAATAGGTGATGGTATCAAGGACCAATGATTTTGAAAGAAGACTCAATACATTCATTCTAGTGAGCAAACTATTTATATAAATTGCAAATTATTTATATAAAACAATATAAAATCAACGTACATTCATAGTAACATATTTTTAGACAAACATAATTTCTCAACTAGAAATATAATCTAATTACAGCTAAAACCAATTGAAATGCTCAATATTTAAACATTAGAAAGAATGAAAACTCCTCTCTTTAATGGCTTGGGTGTATTTATTTTCTCTGATATTATTTAATGCCTGCTCTTCCTCGCTACAAATACTACAGGATACCCAGGCTTGTTTTGTAAACGACCTTTTAATATCCTTTTTCGAGTTGATATACTTAAGTCAAAATGACCTGATGCCACTCTCTAAGATATTTCTCTGGAATTAATTGAATCTGGACACAATTGTAATTTTTCCTCTTAATAATCCGCATATTTCCTACTTCAAAGGGTTCTCTTTTATTTTCGGACCCTTTTTTATCCCCAGATCTGCAAGTTATCAGGTATAAATAGTAGCTAACCTCTTTATTTTAAAAGATTACAAACCTTACTTAACATAATTTAGTGATGAAATGTGGTCTGGGGCTGCTTAAACGTTAGGTTCAAGTAGCCGCATTTTAAGGCAACTAGTTCACTTTTAGTAACTTATACTAGTTACTGTGTTAGTTATATTCTTATAACCTTAAAATACTGTTATTTATAGAATGCAAACATAAAACATTCTTTACCTTGATGACAGCAGATGTTTCGATGAACTTACATGTGAAAATTTGCAGACACTAAAAACAACTGTTTAGACAACTTGCAATCATAACCTCAATCAGAAAAAGGCGGGAATAGCAGAAACTTTGTTTCATGCTCCAGCCTCTGCCTAGTACTGCTACCTGTCATGGAGAAGGTTTTTTAAGTCTATACATTAAGTTTTATAGGCCTAAGACGGATTTTAAACTTTTTTTTTCATGGGTTCAAGTAGCCCCAGTTTACGGTACTGTATTGCGAAATGAGAGGTGACTATATGACAAAAAAAAATCTGTGAAATAAATATTCAACTCCGTTTAAACTGATCTTAAATTACTTAAAATCTATTACAGCAAAGTTCCTGTTATAACAATCAAAATTTGCGGCCCCTTGAACTTTGTTGTGTTGTAACGATTGGATTGCGAAATGAGAGGTGATTAAATAATCTATAGTTTCGGTGAAATAAATATTCAGCCTCGTTTAAACTGACATTAAATTACTTAAAATCCACTACAGCAAAATTCCCATTATAACGAACAAAATTTGCGACCCCTTAAACTTTGTTGTAACGACTGGATTGCGAAATAAGAGGTGAATAAAAAATCTATAGTTTCGGTGAAATAAAGATTCAGCCCCGTTTAAACTGACATTAAATTACTTAAAATCCATTGCAGCAAAATTCTCGTTATAACGAACAAAATTTGCGACCCCTTGAACTTGGTTGTTACGACTATTACGAAATGAGAGGTGACTAAATAATATACATTTTCCTCCCTAAACAAACATCGGGTAAGAAAAAAAGAAAGCTTAGCAGAGCAGACAGCCGATAAATATTCCAGGAAGTTCTAAAAACATCAATTAAAAAGCTTCCCCAAAGCACCCGAGAGCGTAGACAAAACATCCCCCCTCCTTGATGAGCTCTTTTTCTCCTCGCGCGCACCCAAACTATTAGCATCTTTGGAGCATCTGCGCCAAACCGCAACTATCCGAGGCTCGCTGCCACCGAGATATCATCGGAGATACTCCCAATCATTAACCAGGCGAGATAACCATCGGCATATAAGGAGTCCTCTCTTTGTTAGGCCCAAGTAGTGTAATAATCGGGACTAAAACCCAGGTTCAGCTTTGGTGAGCGATTTTAATGATTCGGTCTTTCTCTCTGCCAGGTGGCTGTGTGTCTTCATTGAAATCTAATCAATTGGAATTGCCATTATTGCTACTGCTGTATAGATTGTTGCCCCTCCACCGTTTATCGCTCACGGCCCTTTTTTTTCATATCTGGTTTGAGGAATTAACGGCTTTTAGGTTTGGATGTTACTTCGTGCAGTGAACTGGGGGCGGTTGAGCGCGCAACAGTAGAGGTACAGCGTCCACCGGGCTAATAATGACCACTAACAACAGCTGCCATTATTATATAGGTCTGCTTTTTTATCGACTTATAGCTAGATGAATAGCTTCCCAAATACTTGCCACGCGCCATTTTTTTATCTTCTAGAATTTTCTTCCTATTTTCTCAATGATTAATGTTTTTGTAATTGGGGGTATGAGCCTATGCAAAAAAAAAAAAAAAAAAAAAAACTCTCCACTTATTTCTTTAAAAAAGATTCTTTCTTTTAAAAATCGCTTCTCATTACATGTAATAATAGGATCATTTCAATTTATGACGTTAAAATTATTTGAATACAATGATACGTGAGAAGTTCTACTTTTCTTCATTCTTTGAGCAAAAAGCTCTCAGAAAAGTTCTATTTCAATTTGGAGGCTTTAAAATGCTGTCAGTAGCTGTAAATAGTCTGAATAATCCCACCACCAAGTAGCTGATGTATCAATTCAAGATACGAGTTTACTATCAAGCCAATAGATAAATGATCTTTGAAGTTTTGTTTTCGGTTCACAAGTTTTATGGGAGAGATAGAGAAACAGTAAATCATGTACAACGAACAGAGATATTTAGGCGAATTTCAAACTGTAGAGAAAACCAGCAAATCGGGTTTTTCACACCCGGATGAATTTGAGTAAAACTTATAAACAATTTCTGGTGGCTTGCATCTGGAAAAAGGACTTCAAATAGGTTTCTCGATCTTACCTGTGTTTCTGTGAGGTTTAGACTTTGTGCGAGTTGCTTTCGCTCTGCTCCTACGACGTAGTGGTTCTTTTCGAACGCGTGTTCTAGTTTCAGGAGTTGAGATGGAGAGAAGGCCGTCCGGATTCTCTTCGGTTTCCGGAAGGGATGGAGAAGAAATCCGGCACCGTCTGGACCTAGGAATTGGAAAAGAATTCTTGTAACTACTAGTAAGCGATAAAAGAAAAAGATCTGTGGGCTTTATGAGAAAGAGAGAGAGAAACATTAAATCATGTTCACTCAACTTCAACTATGTGCACGATTAATTAAAAATGCCAATCGGTTTAAAACGCTGCCGTGAGAATGAAAGTGATGACCAGTCTTTTATTCAAAAGTTGAGTTAAAGAAAAGAAATTATTTAAATTTCCGCTTTGCAAAGTGTAATATCTCATTATGTTAAGCTTTCACTCTTTGAATTGTTCGATAGTAAAGATCTCAGATAATACGATGATGATACCTGGTGATGCGTTGGGGTATCGGAGTGACACGTGAATTTTGTTGATTAGTACAAATATTTTCCACTTTTATGCTTGCTACTGAGTTAGTAGACGATTGTGTCGGGTGGGTCGAACCCAAAAGTGGCGCAATATTTTAACTACTCAAAAGAGTTCACGTGCCGCAGCAGCAGTCAGGGTCGGATACAGGGGGAGGATCATGGAAGTCATGACCCCTCTCACCCCCCGCTCTATATCATCGACACTATTATGCATTCACATTGCGTTCAAACAATTTATGAATAAAATGTAAACGATCGCAGAAATATTTTTAATTATTGAGTCATTCCATTTGAAATCAGGCAGGCAGGTATGAAAAGTGTCATATGACCATCACCGATTTTTTTGAAAAAATTACAGTAGTTACAACTAAGAGAGATATGAACTATTCCAAAGGGATTTCGGAAGATTTTTTTTTTCTTCAGTTACAGCCTACTAAAATTCTGCACAAAATCCGCCATTTTGGGAAAAAACAGCAAAACACTCCATTTGAAATGGACACTATTTCAAAAGTATTTAACCTATTTGAATAATTCTTTTTTCTAAAAATAAATAAGGACCCATATATCCTCTAGACATTGTTTTTAAAAATTTAGTTAGGTTTTTTGATAAAGAAAAAAATATTTTTGTGGCAAAAAAACTGCCTTTTAACCGACTTTATGATTTTTTTTTCTCCGTGAAAAAAAAATATTTTTGCTAAAAAATATTGAGGTGGCAGTCTAAAGCCCTTATATGATAGTTTCACATCACATTTTATTATAATTCTTAGATGCATACAGCTTTGGAAATGAAATTTAAAATTTTTAAAAATTAGCGATTTTTTTTTTTTTTTTTTTGAAGTGAGATTACTTAAAAAACACATTTTTAAAAATCTAAAAATTGGCTCATTCGAACCCTTTTTAATGCTTAACAAGTGGATATACACCGCATCCCGTATTTTTTCCCAGAAAATGTTTTATGATTTTTTGAAAGTTACCTTACCGCCAATAACATGCATGTAAAATAAAAATGTCTAATAATTTCATTCACTGAAATTCTGATTATATTACTGCCTAATAGCTACAATTATGGTGCACTTTACCAGCAACAACTAAAACCTTACTGACTTTTAATAATATACATGTAACAAACCGCTTTTGATGACCCAGTCAATTCGTCTTTTTGTATGACTCTGTGTGAAAGAGTAGAAGAGCCTTTGGCGACCATCTGACTTCGTTATATAAATATTTTTTTCTGCTAATCAGGCCTAATGTTATAAAAGTAATCATACGAGGTAGGATCCAAAAATTATGTGACAACATTCGCCAATGACAACCAAAGCACGAAATTAAAATTAATCGTTTTAAATGCATTGTATTGTTCTTCCCTTTGATGGTTTCCCCTGTCGCGTAATTGAGTTGAAGAGAAAGAGAATTGAAAGAGAAAAAATATGATTCGTTGCTGAATATGAAAGTAACGGTGAATGCATAGCTTTGGAGACAAAATAAACTAATATTTATAAAAAAAAAAGGAAAGATTTTAACTGTTACTTGATAAAGTACATCATTATCGTAGCTATTAGTCATTAATATAATCACCAAAGGCTCTTCTATCTAAAGGCTATACACAGAGTCTTACAAAAAAGACGAATTGACTGGGTCATCAAAAGCGGTTTGTTACTGATATATTATTAAAAGTCAGTAAGATTTTAGTTGTTCCTGAATAAAGTGCACCGTTACTGTAGCTATTAGGCATTAATATAATCAGAATTTCAGTGAATGAAATTATTAGACATTTTTATTTTACAGCATGCCATGGGCGATAAGGTCAAAAAATCATAAAACATTTTCTGGGAAAAAATATGGGCTGCGGTGTATATCCACTTGTTAAGCATTAAAAGGGGTTCAAATGAGCCAATTTTTAGATTTTTAAAAATGGGTTTTTTGAGTAATCTCACTTCAAAAATCGATCATTTTTAAAAAATTTCGAAATTTCAAATTTTATTTTCAAGGCTGCATGCATCTAAGGATTATAATAAAATATTATATGAAACTATCATATAAGAGCTTTAGACTGCCATCTCCGTTTAGTAAAAAAAAATTCTCTCTTTATAATACTTACGCGATGCATTAGTAAGCAGGGGGCGCTCATGCCTACCAAGAGCAAGGGCGCACCCCCCCCTCAAAATATTACAAAGACCCACCCTCCGAAATCGGGAGCCCCCTTCCCCGAAAAAAGAAAAATATTCTTTAAAACATCACCCCTAAAAATTTCAATTGCACAGTTCTATGACCCCCCCCCCCCCCCAATGGGAATCCCCTTGTAGTAAGGCTGCACTGACTAGAAATGAACATTGCTAAATTGCTACAATAAGAGTACTATATCTTCGCCCCAGAGCAACACAAAGGCATCCAATCCCAGGAATAGCACTAAGATTTCCTACTGTTGCTCTGAGGCGACGATATTTGTAAATAAATTAACAATTATCAAATATAATTAACATATCCTGCTTTTAGGGATGAGTTTGTTTGTTGAGGATTTATTTGTTTTTTAAATTTTTATTTGTAACACATTTTTTTTGTGTTGTGTTGATTGTGTACCACCAATGAACCGTATGAGTTCTAAGAGCTATAAATTTACAAAGTTCGGAATACCGACGGACCGGATTTTCGAGGTTCTTATTATTGGTGATCTCTGCATGCTACAATCAGAATTCCCCCATTGGTCAAAATATTTAGTTTATGTGTTACAAAATGATTGATTTTAAATGACTGTTTTCTTTCCGAATAACGACATAAAATAGCAAAGTTCAGTCAATCCAATCATTAAAGCGAAGATGTTGAAAGCTTTCGAAGGAAAGATTTATCAGAACGTGACGATGGACTGGACACTCATTAAACAACCTCGGCCAATGGCGAGCCGCAAGGAGATTATCTCTGATAATTGTTTCCGCACGCCATCAAACATACCAGCTACTGGAAGCATCAGCTGTGATGATTCTTCAATTTCTCCTTCTAAAGAGATATTAAGAATTAGCCGTGGAATAAGTGAAGGAAGTAAATCCGCGTGTTGGGTTTCTGACTTGATGTCGTTGCTATCAAACGACGCTCGTTAAGCTGTCAGTGAGGCAGTTTCCACCAGTATGTTAACAACGCAGTTAAAAGACATTTTTGGGATAAGTACGCTGGGAGCTGTCGTTGAAAAGCTGACATTTAATTTTAAGTAAACACTTGGAGGGATTTGTTTTTCTTCAAGGATTATCTGTGATTGGTTGATAGACTTACTGATACCTGTGGTCAAATGTCGAAAAACAATTCATACTTGGAAACTTTTTTTATCTATTACAAATTGTTTAAAGAAATCCAGCTACTGGAAACAACAGCCGTTATGATTCTTCAAGTTCTTCTGTTAAAGAGGTATTAAGAATTAACCCTGTGATAAAGGAAGGAAGTTAATCTTCGAGTTGGGTTTCTGACTAAAAGCACCTAGGAGCAAGTGTTGTAAGTTCTAAAATTAAAAATTTAGAGATGACTGTTGTACAAATGGTAGAGGAGATTATCCTCTGGGTTTGGCACAAGAGATGGTATATAGTAAATCTGTTAGGTGCTGCTATACCAGCATGTTTTGGTAAAACTTTTCAAAGGCTACTCAGGATTTGAACTTTGAACGCATCTTACTCAAAGGTTGAAAAAGTCCACAAACATTCTTCATTTGATGTCGTTGCTTTCTAATGAACAAAGCTCGTTAAGCTGTCAGTGACGCAATTTCCACCACTATGTTAACAACGCAGTTAAAAGACATTTTTGGGGATAAGTATGCTGGGAGCTGTCGGTGAAAAGCTGACATTAAATTTTAAGTAAACACTTGGAAGGATTTGTTTTTCTTCAAGGATTATCTTTGACTGGTTGATAGATTTTCTGATACCTGTGGTTAACTGTCGAAAAACAATTCATACTTGGAAACTTTTTTTTATATCAAGGATAGCAAATTGTTTAACGAAATCCAGCTGCTGGAAACATCCGCCGTGGTGATGCTTCAATTTCTACTGCTGAAGAGATATTAAGAATTAGTTTTGAGATAAGCGCTATAAATCCCTGAGTTTGGTTTACCTGAGGTCAAATGTCGAAAAACAATTCCTGTTTGGAACGCTTTTTTTTTTTTTTTGTAAATATTGCATATTGTTTAGAAAAAATCCTAATTGAAATATAAATATCTTCTTGCAAAATCCTTTCTTGTGCAGTAGCTATATTTAAAGAGAAAAAACTTTTAAGAAATGAGCTAACCTATTATTAGCCAATCAACATTTCTCTAAAAATACAGAACTAAAATTCTAAATTCCAAGTCATGTGCAAGTGAAAAAAGAAAGAGCAAACCTTAAAATGAATCTATATCAACAAGAAATACGCTAAGCCCTAGTTAAGTATACAGCTCGGATAAATATCTGGTGTAAATATACGCGCTATTTATAAAGAAAAAATGGAACATTAACCTTCAGCACTTGTGCTTCACATTTTGCTTTATTTCACGTAAGAACAAAAACTTTGTCCTATGATCTAGTTACATTTTTATTAGCAAATTTATTAAATTTTTACTACACTGTCGAACAGTAGTAGGGGAAGGGGGGTTGCCTTCTGAGGGCCGATATCAGAGTTTAGCTTTTCCATTGCCTTGAGGCAAAATTAAAATCTTGCTTGCTTTCTAAATTTTTGTTACATCTTTCAGATAGTTGAAGGCTTTAAAAGCTAGACTATCGTTTTGTAAAATTGCTTCCAATAGTGAGTAGGGGAAAAGAAAGGCAATTTTTATTTATTTATTTATTTATTTTATTTATTTACTTATTTATTTATTTTTTTTGAGGTGGAGGGAACTGATTTTAAATCTCGGTAAAAGTCCTCTATTTCTAAATCCCAAGCGATGAAGAATTTTCATCAATTAGAATTCCTGATTAGAAGTTCCTGTTACTGTTGCTGTGAATGGAACGATGAACATCCAAACTCCAATCAACTTAACTGTCTAATGATTCGAATGTACTGTTCCTCACACTTTTTTTACTTTTATTTTTATTTTAAATATTTTATTCTTGCTACGACTGAAATGAAAATATTCCCTCAACTCATAACACAGATTGAAGAGGGAAAATTAAGGTGAAAACAATTTAACTTTATGTCCAAGCCTCCATAAAAAGTGAAGACACGCAATACTTTTAAAATAAATCTTTTCTTCACTATTCAGTTAGATTAAAAAATACATTAGCTGCACTAAAATGTATGTATTTCACCATTTTGATTTAGTCAGGAGCGTCCCTGAAGCAGATGGCAGGTAACGGGAGGTAACTAAATTCCCCGAAATTGACCTTTTTCGTCAAAATTTTGTCTGATATGACGATTTGGAAACTTTAGAGACATAACTGGACTTCTGCAACTTTTGTATACCCGAATGTCTACTTTCATTAGATGCACCTATGCAGGGGTGCCTACCCCCTAAGAGCAGGGGCACTTCCCCTAAATATCGCAATGCCCCTCCCTCAAATCAAGAGCCCCAAAAAAAGTGAAAAATACCCCCTCAAAACACACCCTTAAAAATTTCAATGGCATGGTCTGCGTCATGACCCCCCCCCCCCCCCAGGTGGGCACCTCTGACTTATGTGTGCATACTGCACACTTGTATTTTATCTTCGTCAACATTTAGAGTTCTATTCGGAAATTGAGAATTTCCGCCCTCCCAAACATGTAAGTTTGGGTCACCTCTACACTGAAGTAACTTGTCCCACCATCCAAGCTCTTCCTTATCCGAACTAGGACCCGTCCAAATAAGTTCAGATTATCGATATCCTGGTGTACTTTCAGAACTAGACTTTTAGTTTGTACTGGGTATCTCATTTTCTCATCGTAAGAGAAAATGATATCTAATTAAAGTTAAATTAACGATTCGAATTCAACCTGTGCCTCTCGAGAACGTCAAAATTCATTGCAGGGAACATGTTTCCACTTCAACTCATGCTCTAGAAGTTGATTAACGGCGACTTTGCGTGACTATGAACAAGTGGAAGTGGAGCCCAAGGCTTGGTGGCGTGCAGGTGAGAGCAGGTAGTGTTACGCTTAAATACCTCCTAAATCGGCCATCAAAGAACAGGTGACAATGTTGTTAAGATGTTATGGCATGTTGTCAGGTGCTGGGCGAAAGGTGCGATCGAAGCCTGTTCTGTCACCTTGTTGCCCGGAGCGGGCTATCACTTCCGTGAAGGTATTTGATCAGTTTTTGGGAGTTGATGTCAGAGTAAAGCAATAAATTCATTTCATGTAATAAATAAAAATTTTAACTAATATTTCGAAAAAAATATGAACTGAGGCAGAGAAAAGCAATTGGACTTTTACAAGTTTTGAGTAAAACGCGTTTCAAGTTTAGATCCTCGGGTACACTTTCATTGGATTTTTTTTTTTTTTTTCTAAATCATGCAGTACAGCAGTATCCACCAGAGCTACTAATACCATATTTTGCCCTAAAACAGAGGATAGGTTCTAATACCATTTGTACTTATTATCTCCGAATTTTAAATTTTGGTACTTGCGTCCCTTTGCTTCTCACTGTCTCAATTGTAAATTTTGTTTAGTTAACACATTGTAGTGAATTACAGATTGCTGTTATTTTAAATTCATTAAAACTCGTCTTAAAAAGATAAAAATGCATCTAAAAACCCCCTTCTGAAAATATCAAATGGCACAGTGAGCCATGACCCCGCGGGGTCATGGCTCACTGTGCCGCGGAGCCCCTGACTCCCCAGAACAAATGGTTATATTTCTGTATAATTTGTGTGTGTGATGTGCCATATGATGTGAATTTTTCAGTAAGCCAATTTCCAACTTGTAAAAAATATTTGCAGAATTTTTCAAAGGGATTATACATTTTATATTCTGCAGTGCTAAAACCAGACATACCAGATATTTGTTTTTCTCCAAATGACATAATCCATTGTCATGTTTATTTCAATTTTAGTTATCAGGAACAAAAATTTTGATCGAAAAGTCACTCCTTGTAGCTTGTCACATTTCTGATCAGAGCCCTTCATATATTAGTCTTAGATAAGCATTATCAAGTACATTACGTCATCGGTCTGTTTAGAGTGCAGTGTTTTGTTACTTCAACACCGGATTTAGCATTCAGTGCTAGCAAATCAGTCCAAAAACTTTCTTAACTTGACTAAGAAAACTTTTTGTTTATCACGAGCATTGAAAATTGATCAGCAAAATTTTCAGTCACTTGTTTTGTTGCTGACTATTACTGATTACATACGACTTAACTTAGTTAGTATAAATGAATTAGTACCATGAATTTGTTACCATGCATGTTAATCTTAGTAATATGAATAAAGTAGGTTTGGGGCGTAGAAAAAACTGCTTCATTAATTTGAAAATTTGTTATTATGGTCATTAAAATTTTACATTAACATATTTATCAATTCACTAATAAACAATAATAATAATAATAGTATAATATAAAGATTTACCGATAGCTGAATACATGATAAAATACTCAGAAATATAATTATGTAACTGTGAAATAATAATAATAATAATAATAATAGTAATAAGATAAAGATTTACCTAAAGCTGAATGCATGATAAAATACTCAGAAATATAATTATGTAACTACGAAATAATAATAATAGTAATAAAATAAAGGGTTTCCCGGAAGCTGAGTACTTAATGTATTACTCAGAAATAGAACTATGTAACTACGAAATAATTATGGAAACATATGACCATCATCTAAAAATGGAACTATGGAAAATAATCCTAAAACAGCTAACTCCGTAGATAAGCCCCGAGTTGAATACGTTGCTATTGAAAACGTTACGATTAGGATTAGGGGAATAAAATAGATAACGTTAAAATATATCTTTCAAAAATGAAAAAACGAATAGAGAAATCAGTAACTTCATTTCAGAGTTTAATGCAAGAAAAAAATCCTTTTCATACATATCATCACGAGATAAATAATTTTGATCGTTAATGTAATTTCATTGCCTTGGCAGAAAAATGTAACATAAAAAGCTGTATGCAATAAATTTACAAACTTACATCTCGAAAAGCTAATCTATTACCAACTAGTTACGCGTATAGCCGAAATTCGAATGAAGGCAATGTTTTTCTTTAATAAGCTTTTGAGTGAATTTGGCAGTTATCCGTTAATCAAAAAATAAATCCCCCAAAAAGGCTTCAACTGAAGCCAAAAAACGTTTCTAAGCAGATTAATTCCAGACTCTCCCCAAGATTCCGCAAAATATTGATATTAACGCGGCACCGTTACGGATCATATCTGCCTTATCCGCAAAGAGCAATATCGTGTCTTCTGCTGCCTCAAAGCAAACATTTGTGCCCGGGTCCCCGGCAGAAAAATGTACCCCCTCTCCCATAATTCTACCTCGAGCCGTCTGCAAACAAACGGCGCGATGATTTTTAATACTGCCCGATTAAAGGCGTAATTGGAAAATGTTTGCTTTAATTAATGGGGATATAATGACTAACTTCGGATGGCTTGATTAATAGGCGCGGGAAGTGGAAATTTTTGTTAATTGATTGCTTCATTAATGAAACTCCCGTCTCCATTCTGCTAACAGATTCCTCTTCGATTAATGACGCACGGATTGTGTGACTCGACAAAGATTCGGGAGACGGTCGTGTCACAGGGTTGGGGACTGGTGTTTGTTTTCAATTTTCGCTGCTAGGTTTTCTAATACTCGCTCACAACATACAAAGCTGAAAAATTTAAATTACATTTACAAACAGAAGTGATGCCTCACCGCAGAACATTTTAGCCCTTCCTCTAAAAATGCGGCATTTCGTTCATTGCAAAATTAATCGCATTCGTAATTAATCATATATTTCTTTTCCGAAATAAATAACTATCTGACTGTGGTTTTTTAAATAACATACGTTGTTATTGAAAATAATTAGTCCATAAAAATATTTTAACGTTTTTATTTGATTAGTTAATGTTAATTTTATGACAAATTTTTAATAATTTGACTGGAAACAAAAGGAACTTAGTCAATTGAATTCAAGTAATTATTCCTAATGGATATTGAACGCTCAGGTTAACAAAAAGAAAAACTCTGACGAAATTAGTTCAAAATCTCTATGGTGAAGAGCACTAAAAATCAAATAAGGTATTGAATAAGTTTTAAGAAATTAATACATATAAAAAATCTGGGTGTCCAAGAAACACAGCTGGGGGGGGGGGGGTTAATTGAACCGTTTCTGAACTACACTGATTTCCCAGGAAGCGCTCCAGTAACACATACGCACAAATACTCGCACGCACACACAATTTTTTTATTTCATTGCAAGCACAGAAGATAGATTTCTGTGAAAGTCTAAATTTTGAACTTCTATATTAGAAAAATAAATATGCATATGGTAGCAAATCTTATATTTCTAAGTAAATTGAACAGCTGAAAGGTCTAAAAACAGTCAGCCTACCACAAATTAAGTCACCAAGCTGTGTTCCTTTAGTTCTTTTTGTCAAAGGGGGGAAAATATCTACTATGCATAATTCTTTGCCTTATTTACTTATAACTTACTTAGGAACCAACTTCTCCTCTCCCAAGTTTTCCCTGTCGTTTTCGACCAGTCACGCGTATCCGATTTATCACTGATACCAAATTTATCACGTGACCGAGTCGAAAACGAAGGCGAGGTAAAACACAGGAGTTCAAAAATCGGACTGAATCGAAAATAAATAATTGAAACCTCCACCAAATCCAAATGAGATTATACCCTGACTTATTACAGACTATTTGATTCTCAAATTGCGTACAACTTAACCAGAATTTGCACACGGCGCACTCCAAGCTAACAGTAAATAATTATTGCAGTGGAAGGATTTACTTCCTGTCTTTTTCCTTTAATTTTTCTCATTTATCAGCATCATCCAACACAACAATCGAATTTTCACTATCGCCTACACCAGAAGCAGAAGCTACGAACGATTAGTGTTCGAATCACCGCCGCTCGCGTGCGGGCAGGTGATTTTAACACCCTCGGGTAATATAATACACTCTCCCTCCCCCTCCAGTGGAACTAAGAACAAATCTGTGGCCTCCTAAATTGAAAAAGAGCCGGGATAAATGAGAACACAGCGGCAGGTTGTCTTCTGCAGGTGTAATTTTGCATCTGACCCACGCGGCCGAGGAAATTATTAGCAACATTAGTTGGTAAAAAATGGCAACGGGAAATTTAGTGACCTCGACTATTCCTGTCGACCGAGAGGCATAAATGGGTATTATGTATTTTATTATTAATTATTAAATGTAATATATTTTTTTTCTGAAGCGGAACCGTTAGACGGACATCTGGTGAGGATTAAGTAACGGTAGGAGGAAGATATATATACAGTTGAACTCGGTTAATACGAAATGTCAAATCCACGAATTTATTCGTATTAACCATTATTGTTAACAATCGTAAGTAAATGATACTGAGAAAAAACGGAGAAATGCTTACCTATATATAACTACTATTATTAAACTACTTCTACTGTATCTAACTACTATTATATTACTAACAGATATTATAATCAAACCACTAGCGCAACCAAAACTACCTTCTGGAGGGGTTTTTTTGATCAAGAATACCTTCTTTTTCTTTTTTTTTGATGAAAAATACTTTCTGGACAGGATTTTATGATTAAAAAATACCTTCTGAGGGGTTTTTTTTTTTTGATCAAAAATACCTTCTGGAGGGTATTTTTTGATCCAAAATCCCCTTCCGAAGGGGATTTTTTGATCAAAAATTTCTTCTGAAGGGAATTTTTTGAACAAAACAGCTCTTTCATATGCATAAGGTATTAGAATTTGCCTATGTTAAAACCAATGGCTCTGGGGGGTGTTTTCACCCCCAAAACCCCCCTTCGCTGCGCCCCTGAATCTAACTATTAGTACATTTAAAAAAAAGATCACTTATTTCTTATTAATGAATGTTTTTGGAAAATATTGAAAAAGGAAGCTGATAATCGATAATTGCGGAAACAGGTTGTAATCCACAATGGAAGATGAACAGTTTTTTCTTCGAGTAAATTGAAATGTTTACAGGTAAACAAATGTGCGGGCTTGATTTTCTGTGGAAAATTCTTATTATTTCCTTCTCGATAGACAACGGGACTTCAAATACCTAACGAAATGATGAATAATTTCTATAAAAGAAAATTACGGTATCCAAATGCGAATATTTTACGTAAAGAGGTCACAAATATTTGTTCGTCTCAGCCGAGACTTTCAATTTCATGTACGTATTAGGCTTGAAAATTTTAAAGCAATAGCAAACCAAACTTAATGAACAAAATGTTCGTTTTAACCGTGATTTCGCATTAAACGTGATCGTATTAAGAGAGATCAACACTACTTCGAAATGGTGAGAGAAATCAATATCTAAATCAGTAGATTTGAATTTCTTTCTTTGAAAAAAATGATACAGTGAAATCCCGTTACAACAAACTTCAAGAGACCGCAAATTTTGTTCGATGTAACGGCAATTCAAGCAGAGTAACAACGATTGCATTGGGAGTAAAAATTCATTTTGTTGACAAGTAAATTTCGTTGCATTGGTTTTCGTTGGAACGAGGTTTCACTGCATATGTTATCACTTCCTTTCACAGTTTAAGTTTTGTCATCGTACTCAGAAAGGAATAGCTTTTAAAGCAATCCTTTTCACCACCTTAGAAAAGCGTACACAAATTCTACGAAACTTTCATAATTGACGAAATTGCTTGGCGAACCATGCTCCAATTAAACCTTTCGTCAACTCGACCAAAATTTCTTGAGATTTGAGCATTCATTTCTGACGGTAGCGAAGAAAAGATCGTCATAAATGACAAAATTTGTCTAAAATTTAAGACAAAGAACGTCGTAAATGACGAAATTTGTCTAAAATTTAAAAACAAGGATCATCGTAAATGACGAAATTTGTCTTATATTTAAAACAAGGATCCTCGTAAATGACGAAATTTGTCTTACATTTAAAACAAGGACAAATCGGTTCAGTAGTCTTGGAATAATACGAAAACATACATAAAAAGCCGCAAGACGAAATCATAACCGTCTTTTTTGAAGTCGGTTAAAAACTAGAATCAGATATCACTTACTTCTAAAACAGTGATGGTCCCTTACTCTCAAAACTAAAATTGGTTATCATTCATTGGTATACATTTGAGTTAAATTATAAATTAAATCAGAAATCTTAAAAACAAAAATCAGCGATCACTAATTCTTACGTCATCGCTATTCGATTCTTACGTAATCGAAAACTATATGATCAGCTGTTCTAGAAGTCCAACTTTATCACGTCTTTTCGTCATTGAAGCCTCGTTATTATTTTCTTTTAGAATGTATCCAAAATTTAAATTACATTTGACTCCTTAAACTGAAATGATTTTGAACATTTTATTCGGAAATAGAAATCACCAATAATTTACTGAAATTCACTAAAGTGATATAAAATCAAGATGGACAGTCGCTAAATTTAATAGTTTTAATAATTAATAAAAGTCCAGTAATTTATTTTCTATCTCCGATACATTATTGTGACATCAGATGTTGAGTGCTTTTTTCAAAGCCTTCAATCAAAATGGCATTTTTTGTGTCATTTTTGGTCTATTTTTAGAGCAGGTTTGGTGATTTTTAGGTCATCAATTTCCGTTACCTGTTTGTTAATATTGTGCTTGCTGCTTTATTTATTTATTTATTTATTTATTTTGTCACACAGCTTGAACAATCAACATTTGATGTTCTTTCGAATTGAAAAAATGTTGATTGTTCAGTTATGTAACAAGACCTTTGCATTTTTTTTTCTTTTTAGAAATCCTAATTAAACAATATATTTGAGTGCGCCAAATAAGGCAGTGAAAATCAATAACGCCGATCGCCCCTTTTTTTTGTGATAGCAAAACTTCGCTAGGTCGTGATTTTATCGTTATTAGAAAGTCATGATGGTAAAGCGTTGCCAACAGGCCGTTTGTAATCAACAGGCAAAAGTGTAGTAACTATTATTATAAAAGAATTTGGTCAAGTTTGTCTGATCTTATTTTGCAGTGCATTTTGTTTCTTCGTGGTTCACTGCAATTTACAAGTATAAAAACTGCTATTAATTGTTCCAGGAAGACTTATTTATGTGGTTGTTGAAATTCAAAAAGGAAAATGTCATTAAAAATACCGCCATTTTTTCCAGTGATTTGATAATACTAGAAAAGCAGACCGTAGCCCAATAAGGTCATGATTGGCGTTATTAGGATTCCAGTGCATTTATTAAGACACTCCAGGGTTGAGTATTAGAGGATATGATCCAGTGCTGCACATGTGCACATCTGAGCACGCTCTGCGTGCAGGAGTGACCAAAAAACAAAAATAACGACTTATCAGTGCCCTGAATGAGACGATTGTTTTTTTCCTTTCCTGTGAAGAAAATATGGAGTTTTGATAATGTTTTTGAGTTTCATCAAATGTGATTTGACATGTCATAATAATAAAAATATTCATAATTTTTCAATTTTTTAAAAGTTTGAGAGTTCTTTTTGGCGTTTTTTCAGAGTGGGCCTTATTAGTGACGCCTGTCTCTAATATGATGAATTTGCCTTTCCTTGTTTGTTAAACAGACCCAAGCATAATAATTATAAATTATAAATATTCACATGAAATGATTTTTATTCTTATTGTGAGTCATTTGATAAGTGTACAACGACTGGAGTCAATTGAACCATTAATGTGAAATGTATTAGGCCCCGAACCTTAGAATGGCCTTATTTTGAACACCTATTTTATGTCGGAATATTACAACACATAAGAGAATTATCCAAAATAGATTTTTCGTACCGTATGGAAAAATAGCATATGCATTTAAAAGTAGGCACGATATTCGGTTCAGAATATAGAAAAAAGCTCTTTATATGGGTAGACAGATCATCATGTAGGAGAGAGATTGGGGTGTTTCAAATGCTTTTTTTCTTTTATGAGAAGAACCGTGTGGCATCTAAAACATTCGTGAAAGTTTTAAAAACTGTTAAAAATAGCTCTAGATTCATATATTCACGCTTGGAAATTCTTTACGTTAGAACTATGTGCATTCAAAATGCATAAGACTGAAATATTCAGAGACTACCTCATGCATGAGAATTCATCATACTGTATGAAAGAAAATTTCTTCCAAAGAAGTATATCTAGAAAGGAATGGAAACAAATATTCACTGACAGTGATGATGATATACATTTGTACAATATACATACATGCAGCATGAAATACATTTTCTTTTTATCACTGTGATGATCCTGTCTATATTCCAATGACGTATGTTTTCCTACCAAAACGCAAGATTTTCTTCGAAAATCTTCGATGTTTTATTATTTTTACTACGACACTTCCGACAAATGAAAGCTCTATTATAGTTGTATACCAACATTGTTCAAATTAGAACAAAAAAAAAAAAAAAATGTTGGATTTATAATGATATACTATAGCTGTTTAGGTTTACAGTGAAATCATTTGGGCTAAAATATTTTTCTTATAGGGTCGATTTTACGAATAAGTCGTCAGGCCCTCCTGCATTAGACAGCTCATATATTTCATTTAAAAAGTACTAATTTTAAAGGGTAACGAACAAAATTTGCTTAGAAAATTGCTCATTCCTTTGTGATTTTTCACGCAACAAAGTTTTGTTCATTTCCCTTTTCTGTCGAAATTTTAAGAAAAGTCGCCAAATTTATAGAATGGAAGGTACCACGTTACTTCAGTCTGTCAAAGCGTGTGGAAGAAACCTTCCTTGTCTTACAGAAACTCGCTAAATTTGACGACTTTTCTTAAAATTTGTACAGGCTTTAAGACATCATCCTCATATATATATATATATATATATATATATATATAT
The DNA here is from genome assembly GCF_026930045.1 of Uloborus diversus. Lineage (NCBI taxonomy): Eukaryota > Metazoa > Arthropoda > Arachnida > Araneae > Uloboridae > Uloborus > Uloborus diversus. Next base: position 94,039,565 of record NC_072737.1, read on the forward strand.
ATATATATATATATATATATATATATATATATATATATATATATATATATATATATACATAATATCCAATTTACTGATCGAGTAACGCTGCTGATGTCACCAGTAATGAAACTTGTGCCATAGCATGATAATTTGATAATATTTTTCGTAAATGTTTGACATGCAATGTAATGCTTTATTTTGACAAGGCTGAACTGGATCCGGTAACTTAACTGTTTTACCGGTGAGACTAATTTTAGGAGAACAAATAAACGAAAAAGTGGTCAACAATGAACGCTATTTACTGGAGTTTAGGGTTAATCCATTGGAGTTAGGGTTAAAATTTCAACTATCAAAATATCACCAAACAGGGTAATTGCGTCGTTGAAAGTAGAAGCAGTTTTCATCCGTCATACCTTGACGGGCGATTTTCTAGTGCTTCAATAACGGCGAGACGAGATTAAACAATTAATGCCTCCGAAATCATGTTTAACTATGCGTTCTTTCCATGATTGCACATATGTAAAAATGTAAGGGGGGGGGGGCTCAGATATTTTCCCCATGATTTAGCACGATATTTTCCCCCATGGAAACCGATTTCAGAATAGATTAGAGTCATTAAAGTTTCACATTTTTAATAATTTATTCATTAATGATTGGAGAAGAAATGATTTTACATTTTTGCAAAGGAAAAAGTACTAAAAGCAAGGAAGGTCTAATTTCTAAGCGGGGGGGGGGGGGAGGACTCGAGCCTCCATTTGCCCCCCTATGTTCTTTCAATCGCAACTTATTGCGATTTTTACTCATCGTCACACTATCGAGTGGTTTCCTGGTAAGAGTGCTGGTATGTAGGAAACAAAATATGAATCGAATCTCAGCCATCCCGTCATGATATCCAATTGCTCTCCACCTGCAAATAAACGATGCATCACCCTTGTCAAAGCGATCCATTAAATCCTTATTACAGTTGATGTTTCTTTTAGGACTGTTTGAGTTTCAGTCCGTTTCCAATGAAATCTGTCAAGCGGCTTTGAAAATGATGGATCGCGCTTGTTGTAACGCGAATGCAAATAACGAACCCAGACGTGTTCATTTCGTCGGTAATGGCTAATCAGATTAGAGGCAATTCTCGTTACCGAGATCGAGTTTCATTCAAATGAGGCGTAAATTGCGTTTCTATGAAACCTCTTGACTCATTCGCTCTCGGTTGTTGTAATTGTCGCTCAAGTTGTTTTCTAATGGCAAAATGTCATTTAGTTCATAATTTATTCATAGAAATTTGAATGTGAGGTGATTGAACGAGTTTGATGTCATGGAAGGAATGTATCTGTCAAATGGATATTAAACATTTCACAAACTTTGTACCATTTTGCTAAAGGACTTTTTGGCAGTTCCACGGTGACAGACATATCAATTGTTACACAAATCATCCTGAGAGGACTCTACGTTAGATCCTTTTTTCATTGCATGAACTTAGTGAAGGACATGAAATCTACTTCTAATTTTGCATCAGTAACGGACGTATCTCATATGAGATACTACTGCTATTTCAGCCAGAAAATACAAGCCAAATGAGCTAAGAATAACCACATAAGAATTTGGGGGGAGGGGGGATTAAAATTAAAAAAAAAATCTAGGGAACGGCAGCAGTAACAGACAAAAGTCCACTAACAGACAAACACTCATAAGTTTGGATTTAAATAATAAGCCTTTTAGTCGAGTAAAGTTGATGTTTCTATTGCTTATGAATATGGTGAAGCAATCTAGTGTTATCTGAGTGAATTTCATGAACCAGTTGGTATTTGCAAGGCAGTGGTGGAAGGTTTATGAACAGTTACCACGAGGTCAGCTGGTGCTTCATGTTCATTTGAATTCATAAAGGGTTTAGTTCTTAAAATAAAGAACTTTTGTACTTTTCGAAGAGAAAAAGGGAGTTTTGTCTATTACTCATCCTTTCCTCATCCTGTCTGTTACTGTGTACTATCAGATCGGTGTCTAATCTCCATCAGATTCTTCGGTGTCTATTACTGGGGTCGGACCTTTTTTCGAAATGAAGCAAATAAAAATAGAGTTAACTTATTCAGAGGATGCAGAAGCAGTCAAACGTTAGATGAGATGTAATTGCACGAGAGAAAAATAGTTTAAAAAAGTCTAAATGCATTAGTAGGCTCAAAAAATTGAGTTAACCTGAGTGCGATGTCTTAAGCATGTCTGTGACTGGTGCTTTTACCCACCTTGTTTCCCAGAAAGAAGACTTAATCGAAAAATTACTTCTAGCACTGGTTTCCTGAACTGCTAATAAAGTCCTACCCTTAAAATAAGCCCTATATAAGATCGTCATGAAATAGAGGCCGACACGACCAGCTAAACAGGCGTTTTAGTGACTGACAACAAGTGTGCTTTATTCCGGAATGACCAAGCGCATGTACAACAAATATGCACATTTGAAAACAAACAGATGCGCTTGTGACTAAATAGAACATTCATCATTTTAAAAATATGTCGCGTAACAAACGAAAGTTTACAATTATATGTTCCAGACGACGAAGACGTGCAAGGGCGGATTCAGCTTTTGGTTTTGGAGGGGGTTATTATTAGAATGTTAATACACACACACAGAAATTGGAAGGAGGTTGAATTTGGACAACAAAATTGGGACTCTTCTCCAATAATTTCTCAATCTTTTTGAAGCCTCTCACAACGTAGTTTTACCACGTTGTCTTTGGTCGTTTTAAGAGTAGGTCATGATCACTTCGCACTCGAAGATATGGTTGATGTATCAATGATTTTGTTCATTTTATTGAACTGTAATAAATATATATACAGAAGAACCCCGATTTTACATTGTTCACTTCGTATGCCATCCCGCTTTCTACGTCATTTTCCATGTTCATGAAAATTACTCTACCGTTAAAATAATATAATCCGCTTGATACGTCTTCTTCAAAACTTACCAAAAAAAAAAGGGTCTGTGTCTTTTTTTCAAGATAAATTCGTATGTTAGCTGTTTGAAACCCTTCTGGTATTCTTTCTGTCCGTCTTTATTGTCAAAGCATTAAAACTTTAAAAGAAACTTTAATTGTGAATAGAAACGAAGAAGCAAAGTTGTAAAAAATGTTGCTTTAGAATGTAATATAAAGGAAATTGTGTATAAAAACGAAGTAATTAAAACATGACAGGTTTCTCCCACAAGTCCATTTAGATAGTGCCAATTTTTAAACAAAATGTTTAGATTTGTACCATCGTCCCCGATTTTACGTTTTCCCGCCTGGTACGTTATTATCACTAGTCCGAGTAAATGCGTAAAATCGGGGTTCCACTGTAAGTATTTCTTAAATTTGGAAAAACACATTTCTTGAATCCGATTAAATGTGTTTTTGAGCGTGAATAAATATCAACTATTGGTTGTCTTTCACAATGAAGTTGAATATTATTTTGTTTACATGCTTAAGTAGACGACAAAAATGTTTCGCAGCCGCTTCATCCGAAAAAGAACTTTGATATGCCAGAACAAGCTGCATATGCAAGTCAGTTAGCGATATCTTTCAAAAACACTTTTTCACTTCTCCACTTTCAAAAGCGGCGTATACAAATTAGGATGAAATTATTGAGTTTCAATAAACTATGTGAATGTGTTTACGTCTGCCTGCCAACTTGGCAGTACAAAGATCGAAGTGGCCATCGAAAAAGGGTTGAATTACGTCCTAAACGATTGATATCTGTCACAAAACGATGCGATAATTGAAATTCGAGCGATGATAATTGGTTCAAAAATGTCAAGGATTTTCTCAAATGTTTACCGACGACATAGTTATGAATAGTATACTTTGTTTTTATGAAAGGAATTTCTAATCATTAAGATTTCTTATCCCTACCCCCTCTTTTTTCAATTTATTCTTTTGTGAATATTTTAATTTTTATTCCGTTGCAGTACAATATCAATTTATTACTATGTTTTCAAAGCAAGTTCCGAATATATTCGACGACAGACACACTAAGTAAGGGGGTTATAAGTTTGAAGTGTCTGTATATCTGTGTGTATGTATATCTATCTGTCTGTGCCATTCTAGCGCCTAAACGGATGGACAGATTTTGAAAACGTTTTATTTATTTATTTATTTATTTATTATTATTATTATTTTTTTTTCGCAAGGATAGTTGTTCGAGAGTGTTCTTAGGTTGCGTCTTCGGACGACATTAATTAACGAAGATATTAATTGGAAACCCCTAAAAGGATTTTCACGATTTTTGCAGTGAAAACATGTTTAAACATTTTAAAATTTAGTACTAAAATAAAGAGTAATTTTTTCTGCGTCTGACAGAATGTGCTTGGAAAATCCATGTTATAGAGAATTCGAATTATAACAATTTTTTAAAGCAGATTTTAAGTACTGCCAAATCTTTTTTTTCACGCGATTCAACCGGATTCATCGTTGGCCGACAAGGAAAACAATCGCAATGATTTAAAATGTTTATCAGTTGCCAGTTTATATTTACTAATGTTCGCCCAGTGGTCGAAATTCGACCATATTCATCAATGAATATTTGAGAAAACTTGTATGAATTTAACTATTTCTAACATATTTATTTCTACTCTTACTCGTGTTTACTGCATATCTGGAAGCATACAATTTTTATGTGTACACAAAATAGCAAACAGTAATAATTTATTTCAATTTTGCTTTTTGTGTGTTAATCTCAAAATAAAGGATGAAAGGAGATATTTCGGTAATGGGATCGTTTCCGAAATTTTAAAAATATCTTTGTTTTTATGAAAGAGCATGCTTAAAAACAAAAGTTAACCTTTTTTAAATAATTTGAAAAAAAAATTAATATTTTTTAAGTATTATTTTAATTGATCCGCAGATTGAAATTCATTTTTTACGCTTCTGCACATGGCATCAAAAGCGATGAAATGCCATTCATTGATGTCATTAGCGCACAGCGCAAATTATCATGACCTGAAAGCATGGTTGACAGCAAAGCGTAAAAATTTTGCTCAGCTATGGAGTAGCGCGCCACATCACTTGTAACGTAGTACATCACGTGTAGTACATCACTTGTAACGTCATAAAGACCACGCTTTATTTCCAAAATACAAACATTTAAAAAAAATAATAAAAACTAACTGTCGGGAAAATAAAAGTTTTCTCTGGCTCCACGTTATTTCTTTTGCTTATTCTATCAATTTCATTGACTAAAAGTAGTACTTTTAACTGAAGAAAACAACCTCGTCAAGAAATTGGTGTGGTCGTCAAATTCCTGGTTTGAATAATTTTACTTTGGATACCATGTTGTTTTGTGCTTACCCTATGCAAATAGACTACCTACTCTTTGTTTACGTATGCAAAGGAAAAACATTTTTCGCGCTGACATTGGAAACAAAAAATTTCACGCCAATGGATAAAAATCGCCAATCATCCAATTTTAGAATGGAATGAAGCAGCAAAACTCAGTTTATACGTAAAACTTCTGCGTGAACAATATTACTTTTAAAACTTCTACTATTATTGAGTACTTTGCTTTGACATCGTCATTAGAAATATAAATTTCCAGGTATGAAATGAACGAACTCGACTCGTGGCAACATATAACTGTCCATTCGAAAACATTGGACGTCGCAAAAAAAGTACAATTTTAAAAAAAGGTCATCTTTGAGATTTGATTATGGTTAAGGGCGGTGCATAACTGATGTCACACCTTTCAACACTTTCGATCCTCTCCCCCTTTTGTCACAAATTTTGCACTTCACCATACTCCCTCTTCCCTTAGTCACATGCATGGAGTAGGAAGAAGGAGAGAAATGTCCTACGGGATTGCGAGTGTAAAAGTGGCAACGTTTGTTCACTATTTCCAGAGGGCGCTGTATGTGCACCGCTCCCGACAATCGCAGCAGATCAATATAAATGATGCTAAGTTTCTCATTTTTTTAGACGCAGCTATTAAAGCAAAAAAAGAAAAAAAACTACTGGAAATTGGTTGTAATAAGGGGACAATATAGTGGACGATGTACGGCTTTCGTCCACAGGAAGTTAGCGCAGTATTTTGATGGAAAAATTTATTTTATTTTTCATCACCAACTTGCCGAATTCGTCTGCTATTAATATTGCGCTGTGCGATGTTGTATTTTTTACGAGTTGGAATGTTTCTATTCCTGTAAATAATTGACGAAATGAGAATATAGTAGTAATTACGTAAATCCTTTTTTTAATTAGTTGTAAATTTCGTGACATGTTTCGAGAACTAATTAAAGCGAAATAATTTTTTGCTTTCACGACCTTCAACAGATAAAAATAAATGTTAATGTTCCATTCACTTAACTTCAAGCTGATATTGATTATAATAATTTTATTCACGTGTTTACTCACTGCTTAAACAGATTGCATTTTTTTCGACAACCAAATGGAAAAAAAATCGACAAACCTTATTCATTCAAAAATATTATACCTTGGAACGCTTTTTTGAGATAGTTTGTGGGGTTTTCTGTTGAAAATAATCATGTGTATTTTTTAAATGAAAAAGGTTTCCCGATTTTTTTTCGATTTGGTTGTAGAAAAAAATGCAATAATAATAAAAGAATAATGATAACAATTCTGTTTAAGCAGTGAGTAAACACGTGAATAAAATTATTTCTACTACATTTTCATTTCGTCAATTATTTTCAGGAATAGAAACATTCCAACTCGTAAAAAATAAAACATCGCACAGCGCAATATTAATAGCAGACGAATTCGGCAAGTTGGTGATGAAAAATAAAATAAATTTTTCCATCAAAATACTGCGCTAACTTCCTGTAGACGAAAGCCGTACATCGTCCACTATATTGGCCCCTTATTACAACCAATTTCCAGCAGTTTTTTCTTTATTTTGCTTTAATAGCTGCCTCTAAAACAATGAGAAACTTAGCATCATTTACATTGATCTGCTGCGATTGACGGGAGCGGTGCACATACAGCGCCCTCTGGGAAAAGTGAACAAACGTTGCCACTTCTGCATAGTAAAGATTTATCTCCTTCCCTTTAATCTCCCTGGTCACATGTCACGCTGTTTTCCATAAACGTTCCTATAAAAAAAAAAAAAAAAGCTTGTTGTCACATTCTCCCCATTGTATGCCAATCTTGTCATGTCTTTCCTCTCCCTTGTCACAAACTGTTACTATTTCGTGAACCCCACCTTAAAGCGGGACTTCATTCGTGGACAGCCCCTATTTTGTGGCAACCGTATGCAAATATACATTTCCCTCTACTCTTTGTTTTCATATCCAAAGTAAAAACATTTCTTGAGCTGCAATTGGTGCCAAAAATTTGACGCCAATAGAAAATAGATGAAGAGCGCCTGCCAATTTAACAATTATCGAAATCTCCCCGAATGAAATGATCCTGTAAAACTCAGATTATACGTAAAACTTCTGCATGAACAATGCTTCTTTTAATAAATTTAATATTATTGAGTAAGTTGCCTTGACCTCTGCCGTTGGAAGTTCCAAACAGTCAAATAAACGAATCCTACTTGCTACATTGAAAATTGTCCATTCAGAAACACTGGACGTCGCAATAAAAGTGCTATTTTTAAAAAAATTGTGTTTCTGATTTGTTTACGGTTTAGGGGAAAACTGACAAATGCACTTTTCAAAATTTTTGATCCCTCTACCCTTTGTCGCAAAGTTTCACACTTCACCATAAACTATCTTTCCTTTGCCAAATGTCAAACTGTTTTTCATAGACGTTCTGTTAAAAAAAAAAAAAGCTTGATGTCTTTTTCTCCCCATTGTATATTTCTCTAGTCATTTATTTCCTCCGCCTTGTCACGAACGGTTACAATTTACTAAACCCCACCTTAAAGAGGGACTTGATTCGTAGTCAGCTCCTTGCAAATAGACATTTCTGGACTCCTTTTTTAAGGATGCAAAAGAAAAATATTTCTCTCCCTGGTATGGTGCCAAAATGGATAAAGTTCGCCAATTTCACAATGGAATCGTTTCCAAAATTTTAAAAGTATTTTTTTCTGAAAGAGCATGCTTAAAAACATAGGAACCAACCAATTTTTAAATAAATTGTTTAAGTTTAATAGTTTTTAAAAATTACTGAAATCGGTGCGCTTTCATTATTTACGCTTCTGCCGATGACATCACAAATGATGAAATGCCATTCAATGTTGCCATTCACAGAGCAAAATATTTTATTCGCATCTTTACTCATATGTATTGGCAACGATATGGTTGATAGCAAGCGTAGAGCGCAATTTTAATTCGCTTCTTGATTATCATAACGTGGAAACGTGGTAGAACGATGCGCCAAAGAGCATCATTTGTGACGTCATCAAGACCACGCCTTGGTTGAAAAATCTGACATTTTAAAAAATTAACTCAAAAAAAAAAAAAAAAACTTTTAGGAAAATGAAAGTATTTTCTGGGTCCTTGTTATTTTTTTTTTAGCAATCACGATTGCTTATTGTTCTCATTTGACTGTTTTGAATTCCTATCATTTTATTTTACCGCAAGCACCCTCTGCCAGCACCACCGTCGCGTCGATCGGCCTCACGATGCTGCTCCTCTTGCGAAAACCATCTCCAGGTCCATGTCCTACACACACACACTCCACTCATGCCTGCACACAGACACAAACACGTATGCTTACATACACACACGCGCATTCATACACACACACGCTCGTGATTGCGAAAAGCATAATTTGAATTCAAGATGCCAAAAATTCAAATATATATATATATATATATATATATATATATATATATATATATATATATATATATATATATATATATTTGCTTATTCTATCAATTTCAGTGACAAAAATACTACTTTTGACTGAAGGAAACAACCCTATTGTCCATGCGAAAGCACTGGACGTTCGTAATAATACGCCAATTTTATCTAAAGTTTCACCTTGAGATCTGTTTGTGGTGATAGCAAATGCAGGTATTATTGGGAGCTGGAACTGAAAGCCGTCCCTCACTCCGTAAAATGATTTATTTAAATATTAAAATCGCGAAAACATAATCAAAATGAAAATATTTTAAATCTCCGTAGTTACCCAAAAAGCACCAATAATAAAAACAAATGCAAGTATTTCATCTCTTTTTACTGAAGCGAGAATTGGCAACACCACAATATTATCCAGCAATTTCTTCACGCTATGTCACGTGAAAAAGCAAATAAAAATAAATTTTCACTAACTTATAATTGCTTCTAGCGCGTTTTCTAGCCATTTTAGCGGATTGACATTTTCGAACGGTAAACCGGGTAGAACGCGTTTTATAGTATTTTGCACGAGCTTTCCAACCATACCAAGCTCGAAGCGCTGAAATGCATTTTTTATGTAGAACGAGCTGTTTAAAAAACCAATTAAAACTTAATTTTTCACGTTTCCAACAATGAATTTCAACAATGTAAAAGAGATAAAATTAAAATATTTGAGTTTTGCTAACTAAAAACGCTTATAACTTTTTTTCTAGTGGATTTAGGTTATTGGACTTTGGGCGCCCTGACTATTTTTTCGTTAGGAGTATTTTTTAAAGATATTTCCAACCATATCAAATTCGAAAAAATTGGACCATTCGTTCTCGTAGAAAGAGCCATTTAGGACTAAAATGCGTTTTTTATCAATATCTCCGTTAATTAGCGTTCGATTTCAAAAATTTTTATTGATGACACTAAAACTCGGCAATAGCTACTGAACAAAAAAAGAATGAAGGAAATCGGTTCACAAACAGAGGAGAAATCGGTACCAAAAGAAAACGGCTTGCCTATTAATATATAAAGATTAACAAATAAAGTACTTGTAATTGATTTTTAAGGCTTCTGGTATAAGGCTTTTAAAAGTATTCTCAATTTCCCCTCTTGATTCTAAATTTGCGACTCAGTTGAGGGTTCTTAAAATTTTTAATTTTTGTTACTTGTATTTGATAATTCTCAAATTTAATTTAATCTTCTGTTTTTTTAAAAAAATGAAATTGTATTTTGCTAACGTTCGAAATACACATCGAAATCAGAAGTAAAGTTACTTGTACTTGTAAAACAAGTAAAGGTAAATTTTGCACTGAAAGCACCATTTGCACACTGCTCCGTGTTCCAATACATAAATGAAAATTTGAACCTAATTTTGACACTGTCAGTAAGGCTGAATTACATGAATCCACCATTGTCACTTTAATATCGGGGAAGGCAAAAGAATCATATCTCATGTAATTTCATTTGATGACTCTCTAATTAAATTATTTTTCTTATTTTCATTACTGACGGACGGAAATACTTTAGAAAATCTTCCATTAAAAGCGCCTTTTACACACCATTTCGTGTAAAATAAATCAATGAAAATTACCGTCAGGTTATTCTCAGGATTCTTCAATCGTAAGAAAATTTTTGTTTCTTATGACAATTTTTTTCTTACCGGGTCAGAAACTCGTACTGAAATTTGATGAAATTTTCGTCAATTTGAAGAAATGTTTGCTACTAGTGGCGCCCACACGACGACCCACGGGCCATATGCTGCCCGCGAAGCGGATCCATGGAGCCGTTTGCCATGTTCAATGTTTTACGAATCGAAAACTATTGTTCGAAACCTTCTAAAACACCTTCTTCTTCCGGTATTTAGATCGATTTTTGAAACATTTTAACCAAATTGTTGGCAATTTGTTTCTGAAAGACAGATGGAAACTTCGTATATTAAAAAAATAAGCGTGTAATAAAGATAAAACAACGATTCTTGGTTTGCAATTCTCTTTAATTTTTCGCCTTTTCTCACGTTTTCGGAAAAAAATTAAATACGTCTAAATTTTTTGTGTTTAGGCACAAGAGATTCACCATAATATGAGATGCGGCCCTCGGGTAAAAAAAGGTAGGTTTAGTCGAACCGCTTCTCGAGAAGCCATTTTGTTAAATTTATTAAAAATTCTTGAAATTTGAACATGCTCTTCTGGCAGTGTAGCAATTTGTGATATTTTATATATCATATTTTAAATTTATCTTTTGTGGTTTTATGCGCCCGTATCCATAGGCATAGGGGCGTGCACCGGGGGAGGGGTAAAGAGCACCTGTTGTAACGGGATCCGAGTTAGTAGAAAGCTCCAGATTTTAAAAAATGTGCCCACATTTTTTTTTTTTTTTTTTTTTTAAAGTTTGTTTCTCTCTTAAGTTTCAAAAATAAAATGTCTTACAGTTTAGGAAGATGATATCCTACTCAAAAGCGCTAGTCACTGAAAAATATATTTTTGTTTTAAAAGTAAATAAACTGAGTTTTTAATAGTTTCAATGAAAAGGGTAGGAACCCCGAACCTTGCAACCCCGAAACACGCGTATGCAGTAATCTGCAATTTTGTTCAATTTAACGTTGTTATCAGGGGTGCTCATCTAAGAGGGGTCATGGCGCAGATCGCGCCAATGAAATTTAGGGGGGTTATGTGTTTTGAGGGGCATTTTCGTTCTTTTGGGTGTGGGGTCTCTCACTCTAGAGGAGGGTTCGTAGCATTGGGAGGGGGGATGCGCCCTTGCTCTTCGGGGGATGGGCATCCCTGGTTGTTTCTTATTTGAATTCTGAAAATTGTTCACTTGCATTAAAAACGAAAACAACTTGAAATAATATTTATTGTCTTCAGAAAGTAATTTCAAAAAATTACTCAAAATTTCTTAAAACTTTTTTGTACAGCTCGTTTAAAACGAAATTTTGAAGTTCACAATTTTAATTAGATCAATTTACTTTTTTTATCATCGCAAATGCTTATTAGGCTTTACGAATGAAAGTTTAATTCCCATGTCATGCAAGTCTGTTACTGTCTGTAATTATTGACACATAAATGTAGAACCCCCTTATGAATATGTGTTTGAAAATGGTAAAAGTGCCAACACCTGACAGTTGACAATCTTTTTTGCTTGAACTGTATCAGAATTCCAGTATTATTTTCCATTCTTTGACAAGGATTAGATCACTCTTCAATAAACGTTTCGCTTTCTGGTACTGGAATAGTCAAAGCACGTGCATTGACAATAACTTGATTTTTAATTCTCCATTCATTTTGATACTTTATCTGTTATTAAATCGGATAATGACGTACAAAGCTGAAGCTCCATTCAAACCTTTTCGTACCGACTTTTAAATGAAACTAATTTAAACTAAAAGAAAGAATGCAAGTTTCACGGAATCCTTAGAGATCACCTGGGTTTCCACGGAACACAATTTAAGAAACGCTGGTTGTTGTTGTTGTTGTCTTGTCCAGTGAAGTAGTGCGGTAGAATCAAACTGGTCCAAAAGCATCCAAATAGCTCCTGCCACATAAATGACTTTCGAAGAATAGAGGAGAGAAATTCTGGTATAAAGTGACAACATTTCTGATTTTATATTTGACTCTGCCCATAAAACTATAAAGTTAACTTTTTTGCATTTCTTTTCTTATTTAAAAATCCAACTAATTTCGATTATTATATAAATTCGATAAGAAATAGGGGAAAGTGTTGTACCTTGAGATGCTTGTACTGCTAATTTCTAAGAATCTATTTTTAGCAGCTTTTTTTTTTGTATAATAGTAACCGACTAACTGTATAATAGTAACCTCTAATAGTAACCGACAACACTAAATGGTGCGAAAGTAAAAATCAGCATCAAAAGAGTAAAATTGATTATTTAGAGTGAGAAAAAAAAAATTCCATGACCCCAAAGTAAATATTTTCTTAGTTTTTATTTCATTTTCTGTCTTTGTATTTGTAAAACTATTCATCTGAATTTTATTTTGTCATAAAAGAGAAGTGATTTAAATATTTTGATAATGAGATAATAATGATAGTGCACGTAGATTGGCCACCAATTTCGTTTTTCTTAAACCACGTGGTGATTGTACCTCGGGACTACCAAACATATTGTGCCTTAGGACACGTCTCAAGGTGCAACATATGCATGGCTCTTAATAATTAAGATATATTAGGAACATGGAAAAATGTTCTAATATGTTGTAGTCTTTTAACACATTTAATGTTAGATAATAATTCATTAATTCATTTTTTATGATTAATTATTCATAATTTAATTATTACCATGAAAAAAAAATCTTTTTTGATTTTTGGTGCAAAAATTGGTTTTATATGGCTGTTTCCTGAATCATGAAGAGTCTCCCATGGTTTAACTGGATGTGTCCCAAGGTACAATAGAATGTTGTACCTTGGGACAGTTTGGAACTCTTACTTTAAAGGGTTATATTTTATTTTCAAATATGAATTTAAAAAATATATATATTGCAGAGAAATATTTTGGGGTACTTTAGTGTGACTTTTAGATTTTAAATTTGATTTAAATAATTTGTATTAAAAATTAAAATATGAAAAGTGTCCCCCAAGATACAACACTCTCCCCTATCCCCCACGATTGCTCTGAGGTGACGATATAATTAATGTATCTCAGACAAGATGTATTCATATTGAATTTTTGATTTTTAGCAGTTTAAGCAAAGTGGGGTAAAATGGTGATAGTATTAGATTTAGCTATTTGTAAGATTCCAAATGAATTTATTCATTATAAATGTTTCTTTTTTCTTCTTTCTTTCTTTTTTTCAGTAACAGATGACATACGAATTGACATGTCTTCTCTAACCACTAGCACCCAGTGAACAAAATTGCATTGAGGAATTTGAAAACAACCATGCAAGTTCATATGGTGCGGATGGAAACTATGGTAGCTGCAAGTCCTCAAGATAAGTATGAAAAAGGTAACATTTTGCTATTTTTCAAATTTTTGTGGCAAAAGTACAATAAGAGGAAGTTGATTAAAATGCCTGTCAAATTTCTTCAGCAAAATAATATATTTCCTGCAATGTCATTAAACACCCATTAGAAGCGAAGTATTGTTCCAGCATATGCTGATGAAGATGAAGTGGAAAGTAATGTCATCAAAGTACTGGATAATCCAGTATTCAGTCATAGAGGACATTACAAATTGTTCGCATTCAATTTAAATTATACATTAAAATGTTTAAAAATGTGCAATGCCATCTGGTTTTCGAAGTGATCTTATTGAGTTTTAAAATGTATTGCATTTTTTCAATCTATGTTCATTTTACCCCACACTATGGGGTAAAATGATCATAAAAACAAGCTTAAAAGCAGCAATGAATAGTTGGATTTTTGTTAAAAATGAAACGAATAAAAAATTGTTGCTACCCTCAAATAGTGTAGTGTTAAATATCTGTCAAAAAAAAAAAAAAAATAAAATAAAATGTTTTTGGAAATGTTGGTCAGCAAAGCTGAAATAGATGAATTTATAATCATTTTGCCCACCTGAGACTACTTAATTCTGGGCAATACCTTTTCAAAGATTTAAGCTTACATATTGAGAAACTTGTTCGAAATTCTCGTGAAAATTTTTAGATGAAAACTTCTAGTAAAACTAATTGTGAAAATGTTCTGAGATTATGTTTAGTTAATACTTTCATGTTTAGATTGCGCAAAAGAAAAAAAAAAGTTTTAAAATAAAATTACATGCTGTGCCAGTTTATTTCTCCTAAAATTCTAATTTATCTATGGCTAATTATATTTATGACTAAAAATTGTTTTTCACAAGGGAAATTGCACAATAACTAAAACGGAGAGTTTCGTTTGAGTAATTGAAAAGTAGAATAAGTTGCATAACTTTATTTAGAGATCATTTTAAATGAGGATTAATCATTTAAAGTTATCTACATAATATATTTTCCGAAGCATAAAAAATGTAATGCACGAATTTCGTAACTCTGCACTAAAATAATAATAATAATAATAATAATAAAAAGAAGAAGAAGGAAAAAATAAATAAACTGCCCGTTTTTACTGAAAAAACTCTAGGAAACTGGATTTTCGTAAATGTTTCTACAGTAACGATTCACCTACTTTTTAAGAGCACAGTTAAAATTTTTTTAAATTGTTTGGAATGAAAAGGTTTTTAAAATGTATTCAAGACTTTTTATGGTGAAAAAATCCTGAATTAAAGGTTTCTAGTAACGATGTAGTTCCTTCTTAAGTAACGCTTCTTAAGAAGGAGCTGCATCCGTTACTAGAAACCTTTAATTCAGGATTTTTTCACCATAAAAAGTCTCGAATGTATTTTTAAAACCTTTTCATTCCAAATGCTTTGAAAATATTTTATTCTGCTGTAAAACCACCCCTAAAATAAAAGATTGTGGGAAAATATTTTTATGATGACAAAAACTAAGGAATAATAATTGCTTAAATACTTCAGTTATAGCTAACCGAGATGAAATTCGAAACAAATCGTTGTTTGAAATATTTAGAACAGAGTAAACTTCTAGACATAAATTAAAAGAGCCTACAAAATAAATATAAATGTAAATCTTTCAAATTTAAAATGCACTGGCGCCTCTTCACAAGCACGAACTACAGGGTTAACCTCTTAGAGCTAACTTAAACGGTGGGTTAACTACTAGAAGATTAACCCCCTTAGGCTAACTTAAATGTTTGGCTAACTAGATGGTTAACCCCCTTAGGCTAACTTAAATGTTTGGCTAACTAGATGGTTAACCCCTTGGGGCTAACTCGAATGGTAGGCTAAAACTCTATGGATGGTCTAAGGGAGCTAATCGATGGAGATAATTATTCGTGCTGTTCCCATTAGAGTCAACCACCTCCCCAAAACATCTGATTTAGGCTATACTGTCGACCTTAGTATGTACTATATATACTACATAAAGAACTCCTCTGAATTCTGATTTCGCCACTGTCCCCTCTGCGATTTCTCTCGTTTTCTCTCAATTCTTTCTTTTTTCCTTTCTTATTTAAAAAATAAAAATAAATTTAAAAAAAAAACAGATCTATTAATTATTTTGAAGATTGAAACATGCTTTACGTGATGAATAAATAATATTTTTGTACAACAAAGTAGCAGTATGAAATACAACGTTCATTGAGTACAAATTAGCAATTAGTTGCCGAAGGGTGTTTCGGGAACTTAATCTCTTTTCTCGTATGGCTTAACATCCCAAAACTCGCACTGTTTGCATTGAAAAGGGGGTTACTTGAACCCTCGAAACACGTGTCGTCTCACTCTTCCCATCAATGCAAAGAAAAATAAATGTGTTCCACATCGAGTCGCTTCTGTTTTATCAAATAACTATTGCGCTTTTTGAGGAAAATATTTTATCCATGTATTTTTGAGTCAAGATAATACAGCACCAGCAAAGCAATTGTTGCTTCAGTTGTTCCATTCCCATTGTTTTTTAAGGTAACCTGATCTCTGGATGTACACTTAAGCTCAATTTCATTTTCAAAAATTTATTATCTGAAAAAAAAGAAAAAAAAAAACTGTGTTGTTTTGTATATGATATTAAAAACTTTCTTATTGGCGTCTTTAACTATTATCAAAAAAGAGAGAGACCTTTTGTAATTCGGCGTTAGTTTTTTTTTTTTTTTGGGGGGGGGGGATTTATATGTGATAAGAGAGAACGATCCCAACAAGAGGACAAATACAACACTTTTTGGTCTATCCCTTCTCGGAATTGAACAGAAGGAAGTTATTTTTGCCAAGGAACTGAACACTTATATATAGGGACGATTTCATTTTCAGAAATGTATTATTTTTTAAAAACAAGTATATTTGGTATCTGACCCGAAAATTTAATTATTGATGTGTGTGTAACTTATTAACAAAAAGCAGAGAAACCTTTCAGAACTATGCTTCAGTTTTTTGAAGGGTTTAAATTAAAAAAAAAAAAGTTCTCCACCTTATAAATAAAGACCCCAACAAGTGGACAAACATAACTTTTTAGTCTATTTCTTCTCTTAATTGAACAGAAGGAAGCTTTTTTTGCCAATTTATCAAGGAATTGAACACTTATAGGCACGATTTCATTTTCAGAAATTTATTATTTTTTAAAAACAAGTATATTTGGTATCTGACACGAAAACTTAATTATTAATGTGTATGTAACTTATTAATGAAAAGCAGAGAAACCTTTTAGGGATTATGCTTCAGTTTTTTGAAGGGTTTAAATTTAAAAGAAAAAAAAAGGATATCATCATCATAAATGAAGACCCCGCTCAACAAGTGGACAAACACAACACTTTTTGGTCTAGTCCTTCTCGGAATTGTACAGAAACAAGATATTTTTACCAATTCATCAAGGAATTGAACACTTATAAGCACGATTTCATTTTCAGAAATTTGTTATTTTTTTAAAAACTATAGGGGTATCTGACCTGGAAAATGTTATAATTGTGTTATCATGTGAGTAACTTATTAACAAAAATCAGAGAAACGTTTTATGATAATGCTTTAGTTTTTTCGAGGGCTTAAAAATGTACACCAATCTTATAAACGAAGACCCCAACAAGGGGAAGAAATTTTTTTTTTCTTTTTCTTTTGCTCAGTTCCTTTTTGAGTAGTTATTGTTGCCAATTCATCAAAGAAAAAACTCATAAAACTTTAATTTTTCAAAAAAAAAAAAAAAAAGAAAAAGAAAAATGCTGTTCATGCAATGGTCGATCTATCCTAATAACTTAGCATTTATTTTTTGACTCTTCACAGCAAATATTAGAACACTTTTTGTACTTTTTTTGAATTCAGACACTTGCCCCTCCTTTTTAGAATACTTTTTGAAACAGTTTTCAGAACGCTTTTGAGTACTTTTCAGAAAACATATTTGGGTAGCTAGCAAAATTCGGAACACTTTTGGGAATGCATTTGAAAACATTTTTTGAACACTGGCACATGCCTCTTTTTTTTTGGGGGGGGGGGGGGGAGGGGCGCATATTGTAGCACACTTTTAAAACCCTTTACATTTTTCAGTAGTGTTAGCTGTTAATTTTACAGCTATCTCGCGTGGCAATCGAGCGAGCTAGACCATCCTATTTTGAAGGCATTCGTAATGCATATAATTCATTATAGCCAGTGGTGCCCATCCCCTCAGGGTAAAGGCGCCCCCTTAAATATCGCGAAGACTCTTCCAAATGCAAGAGCCCCCCCTTAAAAATGACAAAATACTCCTAAAAACACCCCCTTTCTAAAACTTTCAATGGCGCAATCTACGCCACGATCCTCCCCCCTCCCCCTTCTAGGTGGACATCCTTGTTACAGCAAATTTTCTGAGGGATTCTATCGATATCGACTGGTAGCAAGAGAAAGAAACTAAAATTTTGCTTGCAAGAAAGAAAGCTATAATTATATGTGTACTCAAATATATTTCTAATCTGCACTCAAATTAAAGGACGGATACAAGAGCGTCCATATAGGGGGGCAAGGGGGGCTCAACCGTCCTCCTTAGAAATGAGAACTTTCTTGCTTTTAGTGCTTTTTTCTTTGCAAAAATGTATAAAGATTTCTTTTCCAGCTATTAATGAATGTTATTTAAAATATCATATTTTAATATCTCTAATAATCTGTACTGAAATCTGTTTCTATGGGGAAAATATTCTGCTAAAACCATGGGGAAAATTTTTGAGCCCCCCCCCCCTTTAAAATTTTGCATATGGGCGCCCTTGGACGGATACAATCGAAAGGTTATGGGGATCATGCCAATCTTCTAAATAGTAGACCATATTAAAAATCCACATTAGGTTCAAATACTTTTTGATAAAATTGTAAACGATTGCAGCAATCTTTTCCATTGCTTTATTACTTTTAGAAATAAATATTTAAAACTTTACTTCCTTTCATTGCTAATAGAACTAATTAGTAACCTTTATACTGTTGTTCTATAGGTGCTTTATTCCTGGCCCTTTTTGTGCTACTTATTGACAACGAAAAAGTTTTAAATGTTTTTTGCACACAAAATCCTTTATTCTTCAGCATGACCAATAAAATGGTTATCTGTAACCGCACTTGCTCAAATCATACCCTAATCTGTTTTGAAATGTGTGGTCAAGTTTAAATTTAACACATATCCTGAGCGGATCACGTCCTGTACACTTTTTGAACATATTTCAGTACACTTTCCTTTTAACGGAGCACATTTGGGACACATTTTAATCGCATTCAGGTAGCAGGAACACCTTTTCTGATTTCAAGTGTTCCAAATGTGGAGCTAGGAATTAACAGTAGCGGATTCACCATGTCACAATTACGAGCCCTCCCCCCCCCCCCCCCCGTCAAGGGGATACAAAAATGCCCACATTTATAACTTACGATAAATGTTTTAAAATAGTTCGTAAATATACAAAAGAGCCCATAAAATGCATTGAGACAGCCCTTCAAACTTGTAAATCCGCCACTGGTAATTTACAATGTATTTTAAAAATTTTGCTCACCTGGTAGTCGATGCGCCAGAAACCTGGGGTGCCTCGCCAGCAGCCAGGGGTACAGGGGGTACGATTCCCTTCCGAGGAAAAAAGGGGCCACATGGGGGTTACACGCCCCCGCGGGTATCCCCGCATATCCCCCGGGGTGCTCGTGCTGGTGGTGCGGGTACATGGCGGCTCGGCCACCGCAGAGAGTGTCCAGGAACGCGGCGCTACTAACCGCCGGGAAAGTGGGCACCGGGGCCACGGGGCCCTGCGCCCCTCTGGGGGGACTAAGGCCCCGGCCCATGTCTTCAGAAGGCGAGGGGGAAGATTTGCTGTCCGGAACGCCGCTGTTGCTGCCGCCGACCAGGGCCTCGATGCTGAAACCCATCTTTGGCTTGGACGGCACGGGAACTACTGGTAGCGGTGCCAAAGGCATCATCACTGCCTGCTCAGTAGCCCAGGGAGGTGGTGAAACACAGTTTGTGCTGGGACTCGTGTTACCAATGATATCACTGGGATCGTCCAATAAAGTATGAGGTTTGTGCCGGACAGTAAGCAGAACAGTAAACTTTCAACATATTCACAACTGGCAAAAACTTCTTCGTTTTTTTTTCAATAAAAATAAGAGTTGGCTTTCACATTTTCTTCACTTGTCAATTTCCATTTACTGCTGTTAGTTTTCTGCAGTTGGAGCTTACGTAAAATACTCGTTGACTTGTAGTTGAGAAGTACCAACTGCCCGAAGAGCTGAATGCTTTTTTTTTCAATATGTTGAACTTGAACAATATCAGTATGGTTTATTTTCATTAATTTACACACATCTTCATAACTTTTCCGCTGATTTCCAATGCAAATGCGACATTAAACTTTCCAACTAATGTCACGATATTTACTTCTGTTGCTGAAGCAAAGACGACAGTTCTTCAAGTGGCACCTCTGTTGGACGTCAAAGAATCATCCCACGACAATTTTTTATGTCACATAAATTAGACGAATTAGCCGACAAATTCATTACTAAGAAAACATATGATGCGAAAAACACACTTGTGCTTGTCCAGTTTGCATCGGTTTAAGAAAGTTAGCTAGGATTGCTATTCAATCGAATCACCTTCTATGAATAAAATTGAAGTTATGTTCTCCCAATCCATTTTGTATAAAATTTGGAAGCAAATGAAATTCGTGTTGATGAAGGTCTGTTTGGATCAATTAAACAAGTGATTAATTTTTCAGAGATACCGTTTTTTACTAATTATATTAATTCTTCTCAAATATAATATTAATTCGGAAAGCCTACACTCGAAAAAATATTTTCACCGAATCGTTTCTTCATTTTTATGCTCCAAAACCTCCATGATTATTTCAATCGAACAGTCATTAACGGGAAAACGACACAGACGATCCGCACTCGAAAAGTGGCAGACACAACGCAAACGATCGCCGGTCACCCCAATTATGAAAGGAGCAACGAAAACTTCCTTTATCGCAGTTGTTTTTGTTCTATTTTTTTTTATTCCATCGACAAGCCCATCGCGCTCAATTACAAACGCTGCGTCAGGCGGCTCAAGCGACCGGGTGAATGTTCCGCGCCAAATTTGGCGCGATGGTGGGCAGGCATTTTGATAAGCTAATTACAGTGGCTAAGAATGTTATTGGAAACGGTAATACCAGACTCGCGATTGGACGATCGGGTGTGAGAACCATTTGTCTGCGGTAAGCGCCCCGCGTGCTCTTCGATTGGCTTAGGGGGAAGTAGGCGGATCCTATCTCGAGCTTGCACTGTGGCGCCACCTTGTATTTCCTCGGCGGTTGTGATAAAATGTGTGAGAATGAAACCACTCATTCATCACTGTCGGAATTATTTCGGAAAATCTGAATATCCATCAATGACAATCATTTGTTAATGCCACGTTTCTCGTGCTCAGTGTGGGAGGTGTTTTATTTGATTTCTCTTCCGATGTAACAATTTCTAGTATGATTTTTTTTTAATCGAAAAGGGAGATCAGTTTCTTTTTTATTTTTTGTAATTTTTGTAAGTGTTGCGTGTTTTAAATTGTTTAGGTAAAACTAAGTTCTTTCAAGTTCCCTATACATATATGTTATTACTGCGGAGTAAACTGATTTTTCTGGTGTTGTTTACAATTTTCAATAATATTTTAAAAACTGTGGCACCAATATAATTTTTCTAGAAGCAGGCCAATTATTTGGACGATTAAGTCCTCCCATTTTGACAATTTTTGGAAATTGTCTTTCTTTCTGTTTGGGTATGTGTGTGATCGGTTTTCTGTAACCTGTCTAGCGCAAAAACTGCAGCAGGAAATTTGGTACACGTCAAAAGGGGTGGAGCAATCGAGCGTTTTCTCCGTTATGCGTGGCTGTTATATCCAGGAAGTAACAAGTGAAATTAAACAAAAATCGTTTCTTAGATAGACCCTAGAAGGTACAGGTGTTGATTCATTTTTTCTCGTTGATTCGTTTTATCTCGAATCTTACACCCGCTATCTCTCAAGAACTAATGAACGGAATCTAACAAAAATAAACAGCCTTCAGAGGGTAAAAGAGATGATTCGATTTTGAAGCTAATAGCTCAAAAAGGGTTTTGCAATGAGGTTGTTTCCTTCAGTCAAAAGTACTACTTTTAGTCACTGAAATTGATAGAGTGAGCAAAACAAATAACGTGGAGCGAAAAAAAAAAAAAAAACTTTCATTTTCAAAACGCTTAGTAGGGGAGATAGCGACAGTTTTTAATACATCTTACTAATATTATATATGCGAAAGTTTGTCTGTATGGATGTATGGATGGATGTTTGTTACTCTTTCACGCAAAAACTACTGAACGGATTTTGATGAAACTTTACAATAATATAGCTTATGCATCAGAATAACACATAGGGTAGTTTTCGTCCCGTTATGGGGGGCAAAACCCCCTTAGGGGGGCAATAAAACACAATTTTTGTATAAATTCTCTAATATTGGGATGAAAAAATACTTGCACATATTTACATTATATGTCCATCGAAAGCTCTGATTTTTCTGCTGAAGATGGCACCTGTTCGAAATTTCTAAGTAGAATAAAAAACGAGTTATGAGCTTTTTAGATCCATGTTCGAAGGCTTTCCTCAACTCAATACAGAATTTAGTGTATCAACTCAACTCCCTGTCGATAGCGACAATTGTTGTATTGTTGACTTTCTTTGCTTTTCGTGATTGTTCAAGGCTTTTCTCAAGTCAAATCTTGAAGTAAGATTTTTGCACAAGATTGGCAAATAATACATGATTTGGCTGATGATTTTCCATTTAAACGGAACTTTAATGTAATTAATGGTTTTTATTATTATTTATGCTGATTGAACACTTACTCATTATCCAAACAACCAGCAAATCGCCAAAATTTTTGCAGACAGATTTCCGTAGCTGATGCATTTGGCAGTTTTTTCAACTCGCTGTTTTTGAAACCGAAGACTACGTCATTATGTTTCTCAGCTTTCACCATGTAAACAAAATATCGCCAATCAAAGAATTTTCAAAAGACTTTTTTTACTGTGTTAAATAATCCAGCAACTAAATTAGGCAAATCCATAAACAGCACAAAAACTTCCATTAATTTTCCTTTTTGCACAATTTCAAACAATCACCAAATTTTATTACTTATTTGGGTAACATTTCGGATGAAACTGTTTAGCGCCATTTTATGGTGACCAAAAATATCTCAGCATCTGGCGACGATATCTCTGTAACGAAAATTAATATCATATCGTTTTACAAAGTAAGGAAAGAATGGGGGAGCATCATCGAAGGTACCCGAAACGACTTTCGCAAATTCGGTAAAATCGCACCAAGAGCCACAATGATTGAAATTTCCCGAAATAACTAAAGCAAAAGGGGATTACGAGCGCAGCTACTTTTTTTTAATCACTTCGTACTTCATTAGCCATACAGAGAAGGTTTTAGACTCCCATGTTAAAAAAAAAGTATCAACAGATTAATCTTTTTAAACATGAGAAGATTAATTTCATGTTTTTTAAATTTGTATATGCTTAAATATAGTGCTTTCGTTTCTAAATCAATACTACTTTGTTCTTTATACTTATTGCCATTTTAGTTTTATGGGTAAGGAAGAAACTCGATTTTTAATCACGTCAAAAAGATGTGTTTTAAATTCTTTCACTTAAAACAAAACAAAAGCAAGTAACGATTTTTTCTAATAATTATTACTGACCCAGGCAACGCTGGGTATTTTTGCTAGTTATTTATATAAGGCCAGAATTTTTTTAAATCTTAGATTAGTTTACTTAAAAGAAGAAAACGCGAGTCTACCAAAAAGTTATCGTTGCAATAATTAATAAAAAATTTTGCAATATGTTGCAAAAACTTGTGAAATTGTCTTATATATATAAGGCTGAAACGCGGTAATATTATTGATTACGTATAAACATAACGAAAAATATATGTCTACCGCGTCCGAAGCGTTGCCGTGCCGTGTCTACCACCCACGCAAGGTGCGAAAAAATCAGTCAATTTTGACTTAAATATATAAGCCTAAAATTTTTTTTTAGTAACTGTTTACAATGTATAAAATATAAAAACAAAAGTCTACCAGTTGTGTTATGTTGCAAAGGCATGATAGACGTCACGGAATGTCGACCTCGTACCTCTATGTACCATTTATCGGGCCGCTAACGCTCGCTCGAAAAAGTTTGCTTGTCGTCGCGAAATTTCAATAAATAAAGCTGATTTATTTTTTAATAAATAGTTTAAACCCTGTTTTTATTAAAATTTTTAGTCTACCGTGACTAAGAGGTTGCTTAGTCTTTGGTAGACGTTGCTTAAATTATAAAGTAGTTGGAAAAGTATGAATGATTTAAGCATATTAAAAAAAATAATTTTAACATTGAAACGAATTTAAAAAATATTTTATTAAAATTAAAATTATGTACAAAATTATAGTGAAGTTCATTTTTCATTAATAATGTCTTGACCTTTTAAATTATGCCTCTTTTATTTATTTATTTTTTATGATCAAGTACTTATGAAATAAAATTTTTCGCATCGATCTTACATAACAATAAATAATTAAAAATAATCAAATAAACAGTTCTTTACATATTAATTAATCTTTACTAATAATAAAGCTGAAAGTCTCTCTGTCTGGATGTCCGGAGGATGTCTGTAGGATGTCTGGATCTCTGTGGCGCGCATAGTGCCTAGACCGTTCGGCTGATTTTCATGAAATTTGGCAAAGTTAGTTCGTAGCATGGGAGAGTGCACCTCGAAGCGATGTTTCGAAAATTTGACGTGGTGAGGCAGAAGGCTATGCTTCGAATGTAACATCTTTTATTGCTTGCGGTAATTGTTTTCAGTAAACCATTTAAAAACTTTTCAGTTGTCCTCAACTTTCCACCCACAATCAAGAGGTGATAAGCTTGTCAGATTTTTTAAATGAAATCTTGTCCAAATTTGCGAAATGCAAGCTGTTCTGAGGAAATGTTCACGAAGTTCAGACTAACATAGGGTTAAGGATGACGGATCAAAACTCTTCACGTTTTCGAGAATTACTTTATCTTTTTTCAAAATTTTTATATTCTTCTAAAAACGTCATGGTTCTTGCATCATTAATTCTTTCCATTTTATTTTGTCTGTACATTCGGCGCACAACTCTTCCGAAATTTCGAGTTGTATTCGAATTTGCGACATGCATTTTACATTGTGCGACGGCTTACTCAAATTTGTTAACGCTCCTGTGTATTCTTCCGACATTGTAAATAGAACGTAAGGTCGAACTTTTTCTTTTCGGAAAAAAGCCGGATTTTGATCGCAACCAGTCATTGCGTGTAAAGCAACCAAGGCGGAACAAACGGTTTCTCCTAAATTCTTGTAAAGTTCAGAGACATTGATACCTCTTAATGATTTTCCAACGCCAACTTCCATCCAGACCTTTATTTAAGAATTCAAAAACTTCATGTTAGCCAATATTATAACTAATACATCAGTATCTGAACGCTTAATATATCGTCGCCACAGAACAACAGTAAGATATCTTAATATTATTTCTGGGATTAGATATCTTACTGTTGCTCTGAGGCGACGATATGTTCGTTATCTTTTATGAAAGGAAACGAGGTACGTGTCGAAAACAATTACTACGAATACTGCTGAACATACTAAATAATTTTCTCAATATCATTAGATGATGGAATTTCTTTCATTAGATATAATAAAAAGAATCCATCATAGATGAGAAATTTTGGTTGTTCAGAATTGATGTTTTTAAGCACTTTTATTACACTTGGCCTGATTGTCATGGAGTAATCTGAGGCGTACTTTTGCTTATATTTCAGCAACTAGATCACTAAGATACTTCTGGATTTTACTAAATGATTTGCTTAATCTTAAGGTACAACTTAAGGCTGAAAATTTAAAATTCTGAAGTAACATCATTATTTCGCGTAAGGATGGAAAATAGCAAATTTGATGTAATTTCCCCATTAAATGTTTAAATATAAAATCCATTGTTATAAATTTTGTTGCCTTGCAAATGTAATGTTAATAGTAATCATAATGAACATTTTGAATCAAGTCCTCTCTGGAGTAAGAATGAAATTTATTCACTGACGTTGCTTTCTTAGGGTTTTTATCCTCATCTATGCATCTATGCCAATAATCGATAACGGGGCTAAGAAAAAAGACGTATTAGGGTCTTTATCCCAAGTTACTTATATGTTGTGAACCATTCTTTTGCGTATACTCAGCAACTAGACCACTTACAGTCTTCAGAATTTTATTAAATGATTTGTTTAACCTTAAGGTACAACGTAACGCCAAAAAAACAAATTCTAAAGTAAAATTTTGTTTGAAAACAAAAAACTTTAAAATAACAGATTTTTAAAAAAAAATAACAAGCACTTTTCATAATGCACTCAAAAGGACAAAATAACTTTTCTGGGTCAGAAAGGGCAATTTAAGTGTTCCTGTAGTTTTTAATTCTTTGAAGAAAAAGATTTCACAAACGAAGAAAAGTGCGCTCAAGTCATTTTAAACCAAACTTTCCCATTAAGGAAAAAAAAATGCGTGTTTCAACACTCAAATTTATGATTGAAAGCTAGATAATGGTAAAACATTCTCTACATGACTAGAACCGCACTTTTCTTCGTTTGTGGTGTCATTTTCTTGGAAATTTTTGAAAACTACAGGAATTCTTAAATTGTCCTTTCTGACCCAGAAAAGTTATTTTGTACTTTTGAGTGCATTATGAACAGTGCTTATTATTTTTTAAAAAATCTGTTATTTTCCAGTAAATGCAGTAAGACAGATTTTTCAGTTCTGCAGATGACTATTATCTGTTGACCCAATTTAACATATGCTAAAGAAATATAAACATCAGCAGCAACGCTATCGCCGCGAAGCACTGGATCAAGTTTGCTCCAAAATGGCGGATGCGTCGGCTCCTCCACTATAGGGGCCTTACTCAGGCTCAAGCCCCAGACCCAAGGTTATTAAAGGCGTGTCCTTCCCCTCTCCTTTCTTCGCAGTAGATGAATAAACAGCTTTACTTCCCCATTTACGAAATGTATTTGAAAAGGTGGTGATTCAAAATATTTTTGAAGAAGTTAAAATATATATATATATGAATAATGTAACAAAAGTATGAATATCAATTTAAATATGATAGAAAATTGTAATCATGAAAAAAAAAAATAATTGAAAAATTTCCATTTATAAAGAATGAAAAGATTAAATAATCATACTTTTCCAACTACTTTATAATTTAAGCAACGTCTACTAAAGACTAAGCAACCTCTTAGTCACGGTAGACTCAAAATTTTAATAAAAACAGGATTTAAACTATTTATTAAAAAATAAATCAGCCTTATTTATTGAAATTTCGCAACGACAAGCAAACTTTTTCGAGCGAGCGCTAGCGGCCCGATAAACGGTACATAGAGGTACGAGGTCGACATTCCGTGACGTCTATCATGCCTTTGCAACATAACACAACTGGTAGACTTTTGTTTTTATATTTTATACATTGTAAACAGTTACTAAAAAAAATTTTAGGCTTATATATTTAAGTCAAAATTGACTGATTTTTTCGCACCTTGCGTGGGTGGTAGACACGGCACGGCAACGCTTCGGACGCGGTAGACATATATTTTTCGTTATGTTTATACGTAATCAATAATATTACCGAGTTTCAGCCTTATATATGTAAGACAATTTCGAAAGTTTTTGCAATATATTGCAAAATTTTTTATTAATTATTGCAACGATAACTTTTTGGTAGACTCGCGTTTTCTTCTTTTAAGTAAACTAATCTAATATTTAAAAAAATTCTGGCCTTATATATATTGTCGTAAAATTTCGGTCGTTATCTCCCCTACTAGCTTAATTTTTAATTAATTTTTTTTTCTTCCGATTTTGAAAATAAGGTGTGGTTTTTATGATGTCACAAATGATATACTTTGCCGCATTTGTGTTCTCTGTTTCCACGTTATAATAATGAAGAAGCGAATTAAATATTGCGTTCTACCCTTGCTATAAAGCATATCGTTGCCAACACATGTGCGTAAAGATGCGAATTAAATATTATCCGTGAAATAATATCTGTGAATGGCATTTAAGCGAATTAAATATTGTGCTCTGTGAATGGCATTTCATCATTTGTGATGTCATCGGCAGAAGCGTAAACAATGAAAGCCCACCGATTAAAGTAATTCTTTAAAAATACTAAACTTAGTCAAATCATTTAAAAAATGATCAGATCCTATGTTTTTAAGCCCGCTCTTTCAGAAAAAAATGCTTTTAAAATTTTGGAAACGACCCCATTGAACGTTCTGACTGCGAGAGGTATATCTGAAGAAGTAATGCTACGTTTTAGATGAAATTCGGATTAAATGTAAACCCTACGCAAAAACAGAGGCTGATTCAATTTTTGCGTTGATCTCTTCAAGTGGGAGCTGAGTTTTGCCATTGTTTGCTCGATTAAAAATTGGTTAATTAATACAACATTGAAAGATAATTCATATTAAAACTTCGTCTGCACCAGAAAGCCTTTTATGCCATTTAATTGTTGGCCGATAATTGAAATAATCATAGAGTAAAGAAATTACATAGAGAGGCCCCGATATACTAAGAAATTGAAGCCGGAAGTTGCACCGCTATATCCCAAGATCCTTAGCTTCTTGCTAAATATCTTGAGATACATTTTGAATCAAAACATTCCATTAGTGCATCTCAATTGGTTGTTAATTTAAACTTAGATATTGTTGCAAGTTTATGAAGCACGTTTTTGAAATTGCATTAAGACAAGAATTAAAATGTAAACCAATCCGATAGCTACTTTATTTGGTTGTTATTATAACCCCACCCATAATTGCACCGCTATATCACATAATTCCGGCTTCAATTTCATCTCCTTTTTACCATAGTTACCTCTCTATGTAAATTTCTTTACTCTATGGGAAAAATCGTAATGATTTAATTTTTTATCTGTTGCCATCTTCTATTTGTTAACATTAAAATGTTTGTGATTAAATTGAGCAAGGATTTTGAAAGTATTTTCCATTTTCGTTCTTAGATTCTGCTTTTCCTGAGAAGTATTGTATTTTTAAAGACTATTTCTCTGTTTTCTTTCTCAGTCATAATCGCTCAGTCTGCGTTTTCCTTCCGGATTTTAGTTATTGCCAAAAGAATGGTTATCATACATCCATTTTTTAATTATTGGGGGGAAAAAAAAAACAATGAAAAAATTATTATAAACTAGAAAGTCGCCCGATAACGGTTGAAAATTGCTTATACTCATCTACATTTTAGCGAAGCAACTGCCCGTTTGGTAGTATTTTGATAGTTGAAATTTTAAACTCCAGTCGTTTAAGTGGTTAAACCCTATAACTCCAGCAGATAGCGTTAATAGTTGACCATTTTTTCGTTTCTTAACTCTCCAAAAATGAGTCTTACCATTAAAACAGTTCAGTGACCGGATCCAGTTCAGCCTTCTTTACTAATAATAAAGCTGAAAGTCTCTCTGTCCGGAGGATATCTGTAGGATGTCTGTGACGCGCATAGCGCCTAGACCGTTCGGCCGATTTTCATGAAATTTGGCACAAAGTTAGTTTGTAGCATGGGGATGTGCTCCTCGAAGCGATTTTTCGAAAATTCGATGTGGTTCTTTTTCTATTCCAATTTTTAGAACAAAAATATCATAAGATGGACGAGTAAATTACGAAATTCTCATAACGTGGAACCGTAACATGGGTACAAGCCAATTGGCAAGGAAATTCACCATACATTATTTGTAAATATACAGGCGAACCAAAAGACCTTTTAATTTTTCTATTACGGGCAAAGCCGTGCGGGTACCACTAGTGTTAAAATAAAGCGTTTCCCTGCGATGGTCAAACATTACCAAAACATATTATTAAATTATCCTGCCGTGGCGCTGGTTTCATTGTTGATGACGTTAGCGCGCGTTATTCGATCATTCGCTATTATTTATATGAGGATTTAACAAATTAGTTTCAAGGCAAGCATATATTTGTCGGCATTTTTAAAAGTTTTTTTTTCCATTATACTTGTTCCAAAGTTCTTTAAATTCGAGCATACAAGTCAGCAGTATTGAAAAAAGATTAATAGTAAATATAAGCTATTTTCTCTTTATGTGACATTTAAATTAAAACGAATGCCAATACCCCCTTTTTTTTCAAAGAAAGATACGTGACAAGTAAATATGTTTTAAATTTAAAAAAGTTACAACTCAAATAAAGTTAAAAGCTTAAAAACTTTAAAATAAATATAAAAAAAGAGCTTATAAAGATTTTAAGATCAGCTTCAATTTTTGAGTGTTGCAATCAAGGAATCATACATGCTTTTTAGTGCAAACTAATTTATAGAAATGGTCTTTATAATTAAAAGACACTTTTTATATTTGATCTCCTTTTAAATGACTTTCGAAGGAAGTTAAAACATAATCATGTGATTTCGGGATTAATTTTGTTCTTTATCATTTTATCCAACTGCAAAAGTTTTCTTTCCAGACTGAAAGATAAAAATCTTAATTTGTTTCACTTTCATTATTGTAATGGAATTTTTGAATGGTTCAAAAATCTTTCACATTAACGCCTCAACCGGAGAGTGTCAAATCTGTTTCTTAATAAAATCAACATCGTTAAAAATAAAATATATATACATTTTTTTTTTTTCAGTGTCGAAAATTTGGGAAAATTGTATTCTTAGTTTTCTATTTCTAGATTTTTGTTTTAAATTATAAAAAACCGAAATGCAGTTTCGCGTGGACTAACATTGGTGAAAGTCGGACAAAAAAAGTGCTGATGCATGGAAAGTAAGCTCGTTCAGCTCCGTAAGATCTTCAATTTCAGTACTGCATATCTGTGTTACTTGTATTAATTTATTCCTCGCTGTCGCTTAAACTCTTTTTTGTGCTTTATTACTACTTTGAATTAGTTTGAAAAGTACTGTTAAGTATACCAAAGTAATTAAAAACATTGTTAACGAGATTCGCAACGATATGTGTTTCATCAGAATTTTTGAGTCACATGTTAATTAGATTACATGCCATGCACAGTAGCGTTTCTTGGAGCCTTGAATCTAGCTAAATATATTGTGAAACTATTTATCAATTCAAAAGCAGCAAATTAGACTAAAAACTATCAATGGGGGGGGGGGGGGGTCACAAAAGTTCAGTGCCATATTATTACTAATAGTAATATGAGATAAAACTGAAGGATCTGAGTGGTGAGCCTCCCCCCTCAACTTACCCCCTCCGCGCCACTTATCCTTGTTGTTTCACTTTATTTGAAAGAAAAAAAAAAACGAATTAAAGTATAGCCATGAGTCGCATTGAATCACTGCAAACATCGATTTTTAAATGAACGTTCAATATTCATTTAAATAAATATACACTTAATACTTAGTGGATTAACTTTGTGAAAAGAAAGGAATGAAAAAATGTAATGAATTAACTTCTTTTTAACAGAAGATTTAAAAAAAAAAGAAACTTAAACATTCTGGAAATTTTTGTCACATGTTTAAACCCAATATCAAAGATAAAAAATTAATAACTTTTATAACACAAAAAATGAGCTTTCTTTCTTCATCAAACAGTAAGCATGAATTTTAAGAATTTTTTTTAGTCGCAAAAGTCAAAATGTAATTTGTTTTAAAAGCCTTTAGTTGTTTGAAAACTAAATTGCAGTCGAAATTGTTTCCTAATCCCAAAGCCTCTTTCTTTGAGCGAAATCTCTTTGTAAGCAACACAATTTCATTGGGGTCAGTTTCTAAAAAAACAGCGGAGTATTTTTTTTTCTATCTTGCATGCATTTTTTGTAATTAAAGTCAGGGAGTCAGGGCTCATTAATTTTTCTCACACTTTTTTTCTTTCCTTTTTTCTCCTTTTGGAAGTTTTCTTAATCCCAGTGTTTGCCGTACATCGCAATTAAATTATCTTTAAAAAAAAAAAAAAAAAAAAAAAAAAAAAAATCAAATATCGACGAAAAAGCTTTTTTTTTTTTTAAACGAGTAATTACATTATCGGGAGTTAAAAAAAATGAAGTTTAAACGAAAATCTAAAATAATCATTTGGTGTAAAGGGAACGGAAAACGTTTTTCTTTTCTTTTTTTTTCCGGGAAATTTTAATGAAAATTCTTTTAAAGGTGGATTGAATACTAATAAAAAAAGAAAAGCATTTTTTAATGCCCTTTTTCTTAAATCTCTTCTGTAAACTCGGTGTAACAATAAACACATAAGGTGAAATAAGAGCTTAATTGCGTTCATATCAGACGGACTACTGTTTAATTTAAAATTATATTTCTGCCACAAATATGCAAATTTCTGTTTCGTCAGAGAGAAGCTTTTAAAAGTTGTGTATGCATAAAGGAACTAAACTTTATCTCTTTTTCTCTGGATAAATTGTTAAATTTATGGAATTGTTTAGAAAATTTAATCTATAGTGAGTTTTGTAATTGCATCCTGTGCGCAATTTATGATTTAATGGTCCTTTATGAGGTGTCCTCGCGTCGAGATTTTCGATCAAAAAAAAAAAAGTTTTTTTTAAATCGGATTTCTGTAAAAGTACTTATTAGACAGACACAAATTTTCTCAAACTCAAAACTCTCTTTTCTAATTTTTATTTTTCAAACATTTATTTGATTATTATTTCTTTTTGACTTCTTTTTTTCGTTTGAAATGATATTTTTGGGATGCATTACGCCTTTCATCATGCTCTTTTTTTTCCCCCCTTTCACTTTTACAGGAATTAGGCTAAAAAGGACTGTTTGAAATTTCATGCTTATTTAGTTGCTTCGAATTTTAAAGTAACCTACTGAAGTAAGACTTGCTCTTTTTTTCCTTACTGACTGTTAACTTGAGTTATCAAATGTTCACTATGTCTCATTTATTTTTATGGATTTTCAAAAAGTTTTTTCCTGAAATTGTCAACAAAATAATGGCTTTGAAATCTTTTTTTTTTTTTTTGACGTTTTTCTTAATTGTGATACTATTTTGAAAAAAAATAAAAAATGCTTAAATGTCGATTGTGTTATCAGTCCACTTTGTTACACTCAATACGTAACAGAGCGGTTAACTAATTTTTAAATCCTTCGTAAACATGGCCGTATAAAAGAGATGGGTTGTAGGGTTGGAACCGACTCCGAATATTTTCAAAACTATTCAAAATATGCTTTTTAATATACATTTTTTTCGGCAAAACTTCTTTTTACAGGTTTATTATTAATTTTTTTTTCTTTTAATTTCATTAAAAAAATGACATTATTACTATTTTTGACGAATTATACAAACTCAGTGTTTTTACTCCAGTACGCATCTTTATTATATTTATTGTGAAAGTAATTTATAAAACAACAAAGCTTTTTCGTTCAGATTTTAAGTACATAACGCTTAGACAAAAACATTAAAGTTCTTTAACTTTGAGAGAACCAAACTCGATATTTAACACATTTTGTAAGTGTCCAAAAATATTTTTTAAGAAATATTACATTGAATGAGCGAAAATAATTTTTTTTCATTGAGATATTAAAAATATATCGAATATTTAATAGAGCTAAACCTATGCACTTTTCGCATCAGATTTTTTTCTTTATTCTATAGACGCGTCAACTTTTATATTTGCTCATGTTATACTGCCTTTAAAGAAGTCTCCCGCTCCCCATTCATATAACCTATTGTAACAAAAATCAGTAGAATATATAAATAAAATCAAATTTTATTGATCACACTAGCTGCGTCGCCCGGCTTTGCACGGTCCACCTCGAAAATAAAAGTTATGTCAAGTGACGCGTGTTCAACACTCAGGCTTGAACAAAAAAAAAAAAAAAAAACTCAGTAAAATTTTGCGGCAGATTGCGGAAAAATAACCAAAAAGTAAGCACTTTAAATCCCTCGATTATAGGAGAAGTCTTTAAAACAAAACCTAGGATTTTATTTGCTCATATTCGAGACAAAAAATGGCAGCTGATCTTTCGTCTCAATGATTTTCTTCACGCTATAAATTTTAATAAAAGCACTGTTGCGGAAAGTTGAGATGAAGCACTGAATAATAATTCGAATGGAGGAAAGCCTTCGAAAAATGGGGATTTTATGTCGAAATCTAAGTGTCATAATTAATAGTTTTTAATTGATATCTCCGCTAATTATTATCGGGGGAGTATGTTAAACAGTCAAACATAAAGACGGGAAGATTACGAATCCATCGATACCTGGTTCGATGATCAGTTCCCTGTCGTTCGGGAGAAGCTTGGATATAGATACAAAGGTACATACGCTCAGTTTTTAATTAATAGGGTAGGGTGGGGCACATTGAGACGAAAAATAGAAAATTCAAGAAATTTGGAAGCTTAGATTCAATAAGGAAACTTTTAAGGTGTGTTTTTAATGTAACTTATGTATACAAACGTTTGAGACACAAAATATTCAATGATACATAAAGTTTTTGAGCTAATATAAGCTAGTATGTTGCGGCTATCACGAAACTTTCTACCATATCTTTCTTATAATTCTGATCCCTCCCCATGCTCTAAGAAGAAGCAATATTCCCAACAGAAACAAAATTACACACGCCAAAACTTGACGACCATCCCAATTTCCGATTCGCAACTCCAACAAACTATAGGGGGCACTGCAGCCACCGTCTAATGGCGGATGAAAAAGGTAAAACAAACGCATGCCGTATAGCGTAGAAAATGCTAATAAGCCTAGTAATTTTTGTTTGTATGCATGATTTTTTTGCTTTATTCTTTTTAAATTATTTTTTTAGGTCTTGTGGATATTCTGGCCCACGTAGAAAGAAATGAGAATTCAAGAAGTATTGCTAAACGTCAGAAATTTATGCAAACTCCGTAGTTCATAGTTCTAAGCAGCCATTTCCACGATGCTGAATTCGATATTTATCAATTCTTGATGGAACTACATTTTCATTGTGGCCTTAAGACTGACAAGAATAACAAGTAATGCTAGATAATTTAATTATAAGACATTACGAATTATTATCAAAAGAAGAAAATGAGACTTCTTTGCCTTGCTTGGCTAGCGCTAATTGTTTTGCATTTGTAGCTGAGATATTTTTTTTCAAATTGCCGAATCGGTTAATTTTAAATTTTTGTGTTTTGTATGTTTCTAATTTCTGAAATATGATTTAATTCTGTCATGCTATGCAAATCATCAAAAAAATTCTCACCGATATATGGTGGTAGTTTTCTTTTTAATTGATCTACCATTATTTCTTTTAACTTATCAAATTCTGGAATCTTTCTACCATTTTATTCCACTTTTAGCGAAATCTCACCAAGGATTCATTGCTCGCACAATGTTAAAACTATAAACCTGAACAAATTTTCGGTGAAACTCTTCAGCTGAGAATGAAAGCAATAAAGTAAATTTGGCACACTCTTTTGGCGATAAAAATTCTCGGCTTTTGTTTTTGCTTCAAATTTCTTTTCGGTTAAAAAATTTTCATTATGTTCTACGATATAAATATATTCAAGATAATATCTTGCATACTGTCCATTACAACTAAATGCTGCAGTAAAATAAGGTTAGTTAAATTAATTATTTTTAAACTAAGCGGAGATGAAAGCTCGAATTATTCAGCTAATGTTATTAAATCCTTTCGGGCTTAAGAAAAAAAAAATAAACACCCCCTTATTCTTATAAATTCACACAAAACAATAAAATTTTTTACCTGGTATAAGGTTATCCTCATTCAAAAAAAAAAAAAAAAAAAAAAAAAAAAAAAAAAGCTTCGAACAGCATATTTGTTTTTAATTTCATACAAATGCCAAGTTTGTTAATCAGGAGTTTTCTTGTGTTTACGATTTCGCTATATTCGTAACTCAAATAACTATAGAGGGCACTGCAGCCACTTTCTAAAAGCGGATAAAAAAGGTAAAACAAACAAATGCCGTAGCTTATAACTTTGACGAATAGTGAATGACAGTAATTTTTCATCGTGTTTATAAGAAGCTTTCTTTTCTGTTCTTCTGAAATTACACTACATCATAAACTGTCCGAAGCCTGTAATTTACCCCAAAGAAAGCACGTGCAATGGAATCTTTTACCTTTTTTTTTAGTATTGTAAATCACCGCAAGGTAGCGTATTCGAAATCTGGAGTTGCGAATACGACAACCAACTGACTTTTTAGAGGAAAAAACCAATCTGTTGCTGAAACCAATCTAAGACGCATCGAATGCGTCAATAAATACTCATAAACAAACTGCCTATTTTTACCAACAGACACACGTGGAACGCAATGTTTTACCTTTTACTTTAATTTTGTAAATTACCGCAAGGTAGCGTAATCGAGCGCTGGAGTTGCGAATTTATCTCAAAAGCAAAGCTAAGAATGAAAATTGAAAATTATTTTAAAAGCCTTGTTTAAAATAATTACAAACATTTATTTGTTCACAAACACAAGATAGCAACAGTTAAAAAGTTTAAATCATCGCGATTTTCTGGTCATTTTCCATAGAGTAAAGAAATACTAGGGGGCTATCGCCCCCTGCTCGCTATCGCTCGCCAACCCCCGGAACTGCTTACGCAGTTCCCTGTGGATCGCTTCGCGATCCATGCTCGCTTCGCTCGCTCGCTGTATGCCAATACATTAGCCTAGCTAAAATTTTCCGTAAAAATTAAAGTTGGTAATTGCATTTAGGTCACCATCCATTTAACCAATATGAAAATTACGTTCATAATGTTAATTTGTCTGCTTTAGCCAGATTTTCGACAGTTTAACTTTGCTGTATGTAAGATGACTGCCTTGGCAATGTGCACAACTTTACCATTATAGATACAAAAGTGTCTGTCATTGCTTTGGAGAGATTGCACTTCTACCTGTTGGTCCGCGGAAGGTATTTTATTTCCCTTCTACCACCCATTGGAAAACCAATGAAGGCATTCCCCTATCCGCCACCTGGGGACGCGCCCTCTAGGGGTTACAGGCTCCCCCGAGGGATGTATTTACATTATTTACACTCTTATATATTTACATATTTACACTCTTATATATTCTAATCTGAGAAAACTTCCTCATATACACAATTAAAAATGTCCCGTTTGGGAGCCACAACTGACACTGCTTCAAAAGATCTTGTTCTTGATAATGCCACATAGAGCTGGCCATGACTAAAAACAGGCTCAGAGAGCACCAAACATATTTTCTCAAACGTTTGTCCTTCTTGTTGTTATTCTGAATCCTTGCCACGTCACGAACAAAAAATGGTTTAACTAAAAACGCGAAAACTCGCCAAGGCTACTTTGCTTGCACAATACTAAAACTACTATAACCCTAAACAAATTTGGCGAAACCTTTCAGCTGAGAATAAAAGGAATAAAGTAAATTCTTTCTCGGTTATTCATTTTGAACTGAACTGTCGTACTGAAGCAGAGAATAGACGACGCTCAAAGCGCCTACGCGTTCAAAACAACATTGCCGATGAACATGATTGTGGAGCAATGTGTGAAGAATGCGAATTTTGTGGTGCTCTTTATTGGCAGAAAGAGCGTAATACTGCAAATAAATATACTAAATGTTGCCATGACGGAAAGGTGCGGTTACCGGCATTGTGTGACGCACCTGATCTGTTGAAGGAACTGCTGACTGAAAATTCCCCAGCCGCTAAAAATTATCGGCAGCGAATCAGAGAATACAACTCTGGAAATGGCTCGTCTTAAATTGGATTCAAGAACGGTTTCCTGCCTTCTTTGAGCTTTTCTTTGCTGATTAAGGTTGAAATGGGCCACAGCCCGACTCAAACTCATCTCAAAAAAAAAAAAAAAGTTCGTTGAGTATTCTGTGATTCAAGATTTCAAAACAACGTAGAAGCTTGTTTACATGATTTATCGGCGAAGTGTTGCCAACAGAGGTTTAGAAATTCACCCCTTCATTTGCCGGCACGTAAGAGAATTATATATATAGATACATACAGTGAAACCTGTGTAAGTTGACCACTTGCGGTGCAGCACTTTGGTGGTCAACTTATAGAGGGTAGTAATGAAAACTTTTTTTTTTTGTCGTTTCTTGCCCCATGCATTCATTTTTTAAATAATTGGAATACTTTAAACTCACTGTCATTGTTTAACATTACTTTAAAACAATAAGAAAAAATGTTGCACAAATATTTTTAGAGATTATTTACCACAATGACGCGTAAAGTATCATACAAATTTAAAATTTCTGTAAATCGATCAAAAAAAAAAAAAAAAAAAAAAAAAAACTTATTGCTTATGAAAAACTACTTCATTGATATTAACAATTCCTAAAAATTCATAACAAGTCAAAAGTGACTGAAATTCTTCATTTAATTTTTTCTTGAACATTTTTAACCATGGTAATCTATTTTTCAATAAAATACTTCCTTATTGAATTTTGGCACATTTTCTGGGACTTAACATGAGCCCAATGTTTTTCGATGTAAACATAAATATTTATAGGTTTTTCTAAAATGTCTGGTTATTTATTTGAGGCACAACTGATGAACCTTTTAGTACAATCTAATGCTTTTGCCTATAGTGGTCAACTTACAAATGGTTTTTTACAATACTCCAAACCAAAGCTGGTGTATATTAGTGGTCAAGATAGACAGGTGGTCAAGTTAGAGAGGTGGTCAAGTTACAGAGGTTTTCCTTCATTATATAAGATAGGACTAATTCCGTTCCTGACAAAAGCGGTCAACTTAGACAGGTGGTCAACTTACGAAGGCGGTCAACTTTACAGGTTTTACTGTATGTAATTTCTTTACTCTATGTTATTTTCATACAATTAAGATCATGCGAAATACGCAGACGACAGTCTATTACGATTTATCTTTCTCATTGTTGCAATTATAAAGCTATTTTAATTCACAAAAAAAAAAAAAAATGAATTCTGAAGTTTTGAAATCAAATTATGTTTTTCGCAATCACGAATTGCGACGGGACCCTACTTATTGGAGTTATTGTTTCCAGAAACGGCTCCTGTCCCTCCAAGCCTGCCCCTCCTTTTGGGCGGTTAGGTGTGTATGGTTGTGTGTTTGTGTGTGTAGGCTTGTGTGTGTGTGCGTTGACCAGTGTGTATGCACGTTGAGGTGTGTGTATGTGTGTAAAGGCGTATGTGTGTATGTCTGTGTGTGAGTGTGTATGTGTATGAGCGTGTGTGTGTGTGTGTAGGACATGGACGCCACCGACCAGGAGAAGCGGATTGCTTAGGACCGGAGGAGTAACACCGGTAGAGAACAGTAGGGTTGAGAAAGGAATCAAACACCAAGGACGGTCAAGTGAAAAATCGTGATTGCTCAAAAAAAAAAAAAAAAAAAAAAAAATCAGCCCCCTATGGAGCGATTGATGCCAAAATTGAACCAACGCCTATTTACATATGGATTCACATTTGTTCTTAATTTCATCCAGAACGTAGCATTACTTCTTGAGATATGGCACTCATAATGAAAAAAAAAAAAAAAAAAAAAGAACGTTTGATTGCGCCACCCCCTTTGTAGCTGTTGACGCCAAAATAAAATCAGCTCTTATATCCTCTAAGTGTCGATAAATTTTTGTTTGATTCCGTTCATTGTTTCTTGAGGTACAGCAATCACAATTGACGACAAAAAAAAAAAAAAAAAAAAAAAAAAAACGTTCTATAGCTCAACCCCCGTTAGAGCTATTGACACCAAAATTGAATCAGCTCCTGTAACAGTTAGTGTGAACATATGGACCAAATTTTGTTTGATTTCGGCAGTTACTTCCTGGGGAATAGCAGGCAAGCATGACTCAAGAAACATTCCGTTGCTCCACCCCCCTTGGAGGAATTCGCGCCAAAAACCAATGGGCACAAGTTCACATAGGGGTACATATGTGTACCAAATTTCGTTCGATTTTATGCGGTAGTTTTTGCTGTAGAGCGACCACAAAAAAAAAAAAAAAAAAAAAACTGGTCACACACATACGTGACACACACACACAGACATTTTCCAGTTACCTCATTTGCGTTCCAATTAACGGAAGTTCGGATTACAAAGACTCGGATTAACGAAGTTCCACTGCTCCTTCATTCATTATTGTAAAAGGTTGTTCGTGTAAGTTGTTGTTCGTGTAAATTAACTTAGAGTTATGAAAATTTAGAGCCAAATTTAAGTCAGCTTCATGCTTTGTCTATTAAAAAATCTTCCCAAAACAAAACAAAAGTAAGAAGGAAACAAAGAAGTAGACCGTTTCGAAGAGAAATAACTGGTAAATAATTTTAATTAAAAACTTGTTTTTTTTCTTCTTTGCAGAGTGAGAGAGAGAGCAAGAGTGATAATCAAACGATATCGCAATGTTTGCATTAGAAAGTAAGACTTCCACGAAAAAGTTGGGAGAGTATTTAATTTTGATTTATCTGCTGTGTTGTAATTGGATTAATTTAAGTGATTCTGCGCCTTTAATGCAATGAAGGGAAACATTACTCCGCGCATTTGGCAATTTGTTTTTGCAATTTTCTGCTGATAGCTCATTATTGTGATGTACGCTTATATTCCAGAAAATAAAACAAAACAAAATAAACAATCGGTTATATTTCCATTTTATTAT
This sequence comes from Uloborus diversus, assembly GCF_026930045.1. Classification (NCBI taxonomy): domain Eukaryota; kingdom Metazoa; phylum Arthropoda; class Arachnida; order Araneae; family Uloboridae; genus Uloborus; species Uloborus diversus. The sequence continues at coordinate 94,079,816 of NC_072737.1, forward strand.
TTGTCTCTTTATTGAAAAGGGGGGGGGGGGTGAATCTTACGGCATGTGCATTCAAAAAGCAAATTTCTTGTTTTAATTCCAGTGAATGTTACCGATTTCTTAAAAGTACAGTAGTTTACGCGATGAACGCGTATTCAACTTATTTTTCCAAGAGTCATGAGCGTATTACATTTTAAAGAATATTTTACAAATTGTTTGGCGAGAATGTATTTGCATTTGAAACACCAGGTAACGTTGTTCAACGTCTGATTGTTGGAAGTTCAGTTTTCATATGCAACCGTACTAACAGATCAGCTTAATTATATATTGAGAAAAATATCGTCTGCTAATTAAAAGAAATTTTATCCAATAAAAAAGTGATATAGCGGGGAAAATATCGTGTGCTAGTTAAACATTTTTATTAAATAAAAAACTAATGAGTTGAGAAAATATCGTCTGAGTTAAAAGAAATTTTATTAAATAAAAAGTAATATGTTGAGAAAAATATCCTCTTCTAGCTAAAAGAAATTTCATTCAATAAAAAAGTAATAAACTGAGGAAAATATCGCCTGCTAGTTTAAAGATACTTGATCAAAAAAAAAAAAAAAGGATAATTTTAAAATTTTCAACTGATTGGCCGCCACACTTTGTTTGTGCCCACTTAGATTGTGCCGGGGTTAAAAGAGCCAGGTTTTTTTGCGGCTTCTGTACGCATTTTTTTCCCTGCAATAAATAAATCCTGTTTTGCACCATATTGTACAGATATTTTGCGTTTACACTACTTTTGCTGACTTTTTTGAAGAGGACTCTAATTTACACCCCATGTTTTTATGGTGATTTTTTCTTTTGATGCTTTTTGTAAATTGCTGTTACGAAATCATTTGTATTAACCATTGTTTTGCGCTCTTGCAGTTACGATACTTGTTATCGTAGTTGTCAAGGAAATGCAGAAATCTGTAATTTTTTAAATTGAAAGTAACTTTAAATAATAAAAAAAAGAGGGTGTCCACATTTACGACTTTTCCTCTAATTTCTTGTGCCAAAAAAAAAAAAAAAAAATATTTAATTGATTTTGAAATAGTCATCGATTGTATGTGGGGAAGCAAAAATGTAAACGATGTGGAATAGATTAATTAAAAACTGCGTTTTTTTCCCTGAAGAAGAAGAAGGTAGTAAATAAAAATCGGATACTAGCATAGCATGCACTGTTAAAAAAAACCTGAAAGTTCAGGTAGTTTTCTGACTGATTTTAACAGAATATTTCTGTAATGCTTCAAAACGTACTTTTTCCTTACAACAACGTAAACATCCCGACGAAAACGGAATTTTTCCATTTCTAGCGTTGCCGCTCTGCTGTACTTTGCTTTGATTAGTCTTCAAGTCATGATAAACATCCCTTATTGATAGTGCTTATTAATCGCACTGTTACATTTTGCTAATTAAAAGCATATTTAGAATAACAACTCGGATGCTGTAGACAAAATAGATAGCTTGCTACTTCATGTCTGGAGAGTAATATACTCGTTATGTCGAAATTGTTTATACGCCTTTTAGCTTTGTAGGTTTGGAAAAATGTTCGCGCCATTTTTAGACTGGCAGATGCGTTTTGATCGCCCTGATGATTTGATGTGGGTTTTACTGAGTCAGTATTAGAATATTATTGCGGTGTATTATTTTGCTCAATACTTCGAACAATTCTATTCGTTAGTCATATTGTGCGTTCTAGCCGTGAGAATAGTTTTAGGATCCCGTGTTATCCATTTAAAATAAAGGCTATTGGATTACTTGTATCCAGATGCAATGGAGACACTTAAATTTAGCACCGCTGGTCACATGTAAGTATTGTTGAATATCTTTGTACATGTTAAAATACAAATGTATTTTTCTTGTTAATATGCATTTGATAAAATTCCGATGGTAGCTGATTTAGAATTTATAGAACTATTATAAAGTTACTGTTTTTGCTCTAACGCGTTGTATTCTTGAAAATCATTAAAACGTTAAATGCCAACATTTCGTATCAACCAAAGATTATCGTAGTGTGCGAGCAAGATAGAAAAAAATCACACAGTTTTTTTTTTTTTTTTTTTGACAGATTGAAAGTAAACATTTTGAATCTCCAAATAAAAGTATTTCTTGCTGTTATATTTTTTTCGAAAAAGCATAGCAGATTGTTAATCTTTGAAAATATAATTTTGACAAGAGTAAGTTTTCTTGATTACTTAGAAATCTGGAAACATTCATTACTCCTTTCGGGATTTCATTTATAATAAAAAATATAAATTATTTATTTCCTTAGGATCTCATCCAACAACTTATTTGAGATTATTGCAAGTTTCTTGTAAAAACATTTCGGGTAAAACGAACTGATTGATATGTTTAGCATAAGTATAATGCTTATGCACTAAAAATCTATATTGCTATTCCAATGAAAGAAAAATGCGGAAATCACTGGGTGGGGAGGGGGGGGGGGGGTGTATACATCATCTGAGCAAAAAATTCTTCACGTGTATGTCAATGATTCTGTTTTTAAACACAGTAAATTGGTATGCGGTACTCTCCATCACGTATATTATTCCATGATAAAGTCAACCGGTTTTTAATGGTATTTTATTTGACTCATTCTGCAAATAAAAATATTCTATTTTTCATGTATGCTTTTCCATGCCACGCCAGAATATGTACGAGAAGACGTCGAAGGAAATATCGAGCAGTATCAGCATCAAAAATTGGTGTTATATTTAAATCCACTAATTTCCTTGTTGGTACTTTTCGATTATTTTCACTCATCTGAAGGTGCGAATTTCGAGATGCTTGAAAGGTAAGTTATCAAGCAAAAATTTCACTAAAAATATGTTTTAGTAATAAATACACATTAAAAAAAATAATAGTTTTTGAATAGTTAAACTATTTTTCTATTATATATCATTTTAAACATAGGATAGAGAAACGAAAATGAAATTTTAGTAAAATATGTGAAAATGAGAAACGAAAAAATAGCGCAACGAAAAATCAAGAACCGAAAGTTCTGTAAAGACACAGAAAGTTTTAAAACGGAAAAATAGATGAACGGAAAATTTAAAAACGGAAAAATAGATCAACGGAAAGAAGAGAAATGGAATTTTCGTTAAATCACGTAAAATTTATAAATGGAAGAACAGAACTAAACGGAGAAATGAGAAATGGAACTTCTGTTAAGTCACGGAAAATAATTTAACGGAAACGTAATATTTACGGCAACTTTGCTGCCGGTACTTTATCCGTTATTTTCAGGAAATTTTTTTAACAGTGTGGACGAAAAGAAAATGTTATACATTGAAATTCTGTAGACATGTTTAGAAGTTTCTTGTATTCTTTCATTTACTCATTCATTTGATCAAAAATATTTTAAATCCTCAAATAGAAGCAATGTTTTTAGAAAAATATTTCATTTTTTACTTTGTCCCATGGAAATAAAAAGTGAACATTTCACATTTTTTAAAGGTACAAATTTACTGACAAAAACTAAAAAGTAATTTTTCAATGCAAGTTTTATTTAAAAAAAATATATATACATTATTCTTTCTTAATGTGCTGTAATTTTCAAAACAAAGTTCCTATTTGTTCATTTTGAAAAAAAAAATAAGTATCTTAACTATTTCACTTTGCCCCACATTCCCCTACATGTTTTAGGCCTATAAAGATATTATAGGGATACACGAGATATTTCGGGTGAATCCAGAAATGCTTTATATTCATATAGATTATGTTGCAGATTTAATTGGATGTTATACATTATATATATAATTTATTACACTTTACATTCAGAAATCATCTTAAGTACATCCAAAACGAACATCACAATTGATATCAAAATAGGACTCCTATTTAGATTGAGAAAAAAAAATCATATTTATATTTTTGACGAATTTATTGTTAGCGAATTTGTTGCTTAAGATTTTGGCGTAAAAAATACGGCCCTTCAAATAATTTGAATTGAAGAGGAACAAATTTAATACTGTCGGCCCCGCTTAATCGAATATCGAAGGTTCCAAGAATTATTATTTGATAAAGCGGGGTATTTGATAAAAAGCGGGGAAATTCTCTTTAACTTTCTAAATTGATAACATGTGTCTTAAAAATAATAATTATAAATCAATAGCTATATAACGGAAATAACTACTGTTATTTATAAAAAGTTTTGATATAAGTTAAGTAAGCAACAAAATAGTTTAATAATTTATATATATATTATAGTACGTGTGAAAATTATAAAAAGTTACTTTCAACTTGAGTTACACTGTTAAAAATTTTTCCTGAAAATAACGGATAAAGTACCGGCAGCAAAGTTGCCGTAAATATTACGTTTCAGTTAAAGTATTTTCCGTGACTTAACAGAAGTTCCATTTCTCATTTCTCTGTTTAGTTCTGTTCTTCCATTTATAAATTTTCCGTGATTTAACGAAAATTCCATTTCTCTTCTTTCCGTTGATCTATTTTTCCGTTTTTAAATTTTCCGTTCATCTCTTTTTCCGTTTTTAAATTTTCCGTGTCTTTACAGAACTTTCGGTTCTTGATTTTTCGTTGCGCTATTTTTTCGTTTCTCATTTTCACATATTTTACTGAAATTTCATTCTCGTTTTTCTATCCTACACTGTTAAAAATTCAGGAAGATTTTCTGGTAATTGTTACTGTAAAATTGCATCGCCGACGCATCGCTGATTTTTACGGTAATTTATACCGGAGAAATAAGCGATCCCAGCGCCAACTGGTTGCTGTGGCCTACCGAGGAAACCGTAAAATTTTACAGTAACATTTGATTTTTACGGTAATAGTTACTGGCAACATGGATGCCAGTAACAATTACCGTAAATTTTCCGGAAAATTTTTAACAGTGTATGTTTAAAATGATATATAATAGAAAAATAGTTAACTATTAAAAAACTATTATTTTTCCAATTTGTATTTATTACTTAAATATATTTTAAGTGAAATTTTTGCTTACCTTTCAAGCATCTGTCTCGAAATTTGCACCTTCAGATGAATAAAAATAATCGAAAAGTACCAACATGGAAATTAGTGGATTTGAATATAACACCAATTTTTGATGCTGATACTGTTCGATATTTCCTTCGAAAGCCCCTCGTACATATTCTGGCGTGGCATGGAAAAGCATACATGAAAAATAGAATACTTTTATTTGCAGAATGAATCAAATAAAATAAAATTAAAAACCGGTTGACTTTATCATGGAATAATATACCTGATGGAGAGTACCGCATACCAATTTACTGTGTTTAAAAACAGAATCATTGACATACACGTGAAGAATTTTTTGCTCAGATGATGTATCCCCCCCCTTCCACGGTGATTTAAGCATTTTTCACTCATTGGAGTAGCAACATAGATTTTTAGTGCATAAGGCTAAACTTAGGCTAAACATATCAATCAGTTCGTTTTACCCGAAATGTTTTTATAAGAAACTTGCAATAATCTCAAATAAGTTTTTGGATGAGATCCTAAGGAAATAAATTAAATAATTTATATTTTTTATTATAAATGAAATCCCGAAAGGAGTAATGAATATTTCCAGATTTCTAAGTAGTCAAGAAAACTTATTCTTATCAAAATTGTAATTGTACTTTCAAAGATTAACAATCTGCTATGCCTTTTCGCAAAAAATATAACAGCATTAAATACTTTTATTTAGAGATTCAAAATGTTTACTTTCAATTTGTCAAAAAAAAAAAAAAGAGTGATTTTTTTCCGTCTTGCTCGCACACCACGATAATCTCCGGTTGATACGAAATATTGGCATTTAACGTTTTAATGGCGTTCAAGAATACAACGAGTTAAAGCAAAAACAATAACTTTATAATTCGAACTATATACTAATATAACTAATATACTTATATATATTAGTTCTATAAATTCTAAATCAGCTACCATCGGAATTCTATCAAATGCATATTAACAAGAAAAATACATTTGTATATTAACATGTACAAAGATATTCAACAATACTTACACGTGACCAGCGGTGCTAAATTTAAGTGTCTCCATTGCATCTGGATACAAGTAATCTAATAGCTTTTATTTTAAATGGATAACACGAGATCCTAAAACTATTCTCACCGCTAGAACACACAATATAACTAACGAATAGAATTGTTCGAAGTATTGAGCAAAATAATACACCGCAATAATATTCTAACACTGACTCAGTAAAACCCACATCAAATCAGCAGGGCGATCAAAACACAGCTGCCTGTCTGAAAATGGCGCAAACATTTTTCCAAACCTACAAAGCCCAAAGGCGTAAAAACAATTTCGACATACGAGTATATTACTTTCCAGACATGAAATAGCAAGCTATCTATTTTGTCTACAACATCTGAGTTGTTATTCTAAATAAACTTTTTTAACAAAATGTAACAGTGCGATTTAATAAGCACTATCAAAAAGCGATGTTTATCATAACTTGAAGGCTAATCAGAATACTAACAAAGTACAGCACAGCGGCAACCCTAGAAATGGAAAAATTCTGTTTTCGTTACTTCCTTTCGCGATATTTCTGTTTTTGTAAGGAAAAAATACGTTTTGAAGCATTACGTAAATATTCTGTTAAAATCAGTGAGAAAACTACCTGAACTTTCAGGTTTTTTTTTACAGTGTATGGAGTGTTTGTTTTACTACCTTTTTTCAGTACAATATTTTTTGAAAAAATATTGTACTGAAATATTGTACTGTATTGTTTAAAATTTTTCTCAGCAAAAACATTTTCGAAAGCTGATCAATATTATTCGATTATCCGGGGAAATTATTCGATTAAGCGATGATCTTTACCATTGCCTCTGTGGGGGAAATATTCGGTTCTGGGAAGTTTCATTTAAATAAGCGAAGTATTCGTTTATGCGTTACCCTATTAAGCGGGGATGACAGTATTTAAAAGTTTGGAACTAATTACAAAATTATCTTGACAAAATAGTTGAACCTCGATTATCCGAAACACTTTTAACCTGAAAACGGAACTTCACCGACGTGACGTCGGTTTCTTTCAATGTTATTTATTTATTGTTATTAGTATTATTGTCTTTGTAATTGAACAATACAGTACATGTTCACCAAAGGTAACCCTTCCTACTGTATGAACCGCATTATCCTTGCGCTCCATTCACCTGAATGCTCTTTGCTCAGTTCTCGTTTTTGCCAATTACTAATTTACTAGAAAATCGCCCGTCAATATATGACGGGTGAAAATAGCTTTTACATTTGAACGAAACAATCGCCTGTTTAGTGACATTTTGATACTTGAAATTTTAACCCGAAGTCCAGTGGATTAACCCTAAAATCCAGTAGATAGCGTTCATAGTTGACGGTTTTTTCGTTTCTTCATTCCTCAGAAATGACAGTCTTACCAGTAAAACAGTTAAGTTGCCGGATCCAGTTCAGTCTTGTCACAATGGGGTTGTTTCCTTCAGTCAAAAGTAGTACTTTTTGTCACTAAAATTGACGGAATAAGCCAAAAAAAAAAAAAAAAAAAAAAAAAAAAAAAAAACATGAACCCAAAAAATACTTTTATTTTCCCAACAGCTATTTTTTAATTAATTTTTTTAAATGTCCGATTTTTCAAGCAAGGCGTGGTCTTGATGACGTCACAAATGATGCTCTTTGGCGCATCTTTTTGTTGCGTTTCCACGTTATGATAATCAAGAAGCGAATTAAAATTGCGCTCTACGATTGCTATCAACCATATCGTTGACAATACACGTGAGTAAAGATGCGAATTAAATACTTAGTACTGTGAACGGCAACACTGAAAGGCATTTCATCATTTGCGATGTCATTGGCAGAAGCCGCAAGCAATGAAAGCGTTCCGTCCTCCCCCCCACCCAAGAACGACAGAGCACCCCTTCCCCCCAAATTTCACGAAGCCCCTCCGCACCCAAAAAATTCCCAAATGACACTTTAATATTTTTTAAACTCCTCTAAAAGTTTTAATCTTTTAATCTGTACCCTGACCATGCCACCCTTCCTTGGCATCCCTGTTTTAGCTTTAGATGTAGTTATTAAAATTAATTACTGGAAAACTGACTTTCCGAGAAGGCCGATAGATTTTGAAAAATGCAGATGGTTTAGCTATGGATGCCCCCCCCCCCCGAGCGAACGCGCAACCCATCCACATCCCCAAATTTTACGAAGCATCCATGCTATCCCCCAAAAATGAGACTTATCTTTTTAAAGCACCATTTGTAAAAATTTGAATGGCATAAACAGATCCTTACCCCCCCTCCCCCCCGTCCCGCTTTTGTAAAATAATTAGAATAAAATTGTTGAAAAATTTACTTCCCGAGATGGCAGACTGATTTCCTACACAACAGAAACAAATATGCCGATAGTTAATCTATGGACGTTTCCTAATAATGAAGGCGCAAAGTACCCCTCCCCCCACCCCCATTTTACTCCGCATCCCCCTAGTAGTGCAATTTCCGGATAATGAGACTAAAATTTTTTTGAAACACCTTCTATAAGAATCTCAATAGTGTATAATCTTTGCCATGAGCCATCAACCCCCCCCCCCCCCCCCCATGTCCGGCGTCGGCAGCCTTGCATTAGCTTTAATTATTAGGAAAAAATACGGAACCATCTATCAACAAAGTGACTACAGGCTGTTCTATGCAAAAACTTTAGTTAGGAATGCTCATCCCAAGGGCAATAGCATCCCCTCTCACTATTTTAGAGACTCCTCCTCCCGTAGTGATACCCCTAAAATTCAGAGTAAAATTCTTTTTAAATGCCTTCTTTTGAAATTTTCCCTAATGTAGTCTCCATCATTAGCCCTCTCCCCATTTCCTCTTCCCCCGACGTCACCCCTACTTTAACTATTATTATTTGAATAAATTACCGGAATATTAATTTACCGAGTAGAATGCAGTAACTTTAATAAAATGTACCCAGCCCCAAAAATTATGCTCCTCCCCCCCTGAAATTTTACCAAACACCCCCTAAAACGCGACCTTCATAATGAGACAAAATCTTTTAAAAACAATTTCGATAAACTATTCTTTTTTTTAATCGTAAAATAAATTCTAAATTTACTAACTTCTCTATTTTGTATCAAATTTGCAAATTCAGTCTGCATATTTTAGCAAATGATATTTTAATTAACTAAAATAATTCAGAAGCAGTTTTAATAAGGAGATAAGAGACAAGAAGTTCTTCCAAAATCTTCTTGTGACAAACTTTAGTATCCCGCTTCCTTTTTACTTCCTTTTACAAAAAAGGAAGTATTGTATTCGCGAAAAAATGTTCACTCAAAAATTAGCCTTAATTTCCATTTTGCTCGCTCCCGAATGAATATTGAGTTTTTTTTTTTTCAACCTGACTACACGTGGATATAAATCTAAGAACGTATAGACACCCGAAATATCCATTTTGACGATCCCCGAATTAACTACAACGTGTTTTCTCGTGACGTCTGTATGTACGAATGTATGTGATGCGTATGTGTCTATGTGCGTATGTATCTCGCATAACTCAAAAACAGTATGTCCTAGAAAGTTCAAATTTGGTACCTAGACTCCTAGTGGGGTGTAGTTGTGCACCTCCTCTTTTGGTTGCATTTGGATGTTCCAAAGGGGTCTTTTACACCTTTTTGGGGTACAATCGTTGTTAATTTCAATGCAAACTCAAGTGGTGTTATAGTTTGACAAACACTTGGCAATGTATCGCCAAGCTTTTGGTCGCCAAGTTTTGTCGCCAACTTGACGACAAATTTGGCGTTTTTTTTTTAATTGTTAAAATCTGGTTTAAATTTGGCCATATTTAGAGTTTACCTCTGAATCACATTAAAACTGCCAATATTGGGAAATTTTATCTGTATAAAACCTTCTCTTTGCTTCGGTTTGCAACAAACTTAGGGTGAAAATATTTAAAGTGTTTCTTTGCATACTCCGAGGAACTATTATCATTAAATTGGAGTAAAAGGAAGTCATGTCATGCACACACATCAGCTCGTTTCTTTCCAGGAACGATGAAAGGTCACGCCAAATGCTTAATGAAATATCTGACAAAATAAAGTAAAATACGAAACCATTATTGCTGAAAAAAATATTGCTAAGTTGGAATAAATTATTTAGAAAAAAATTGCTTTAAAAGCTTATAGTGTATACTATATTCATAAAGAGGAGTCACGTAATGTTTGTGAGCCAGCAAAAAATAAACACCCCTGGTACATATAGAACTTGTTCGAGAATCTATCTTTTTACGTTGAAATAAGTTCGATCCAAAAAACGGGGCTTTTAAGCAGCGAAATTAGCATGTAATCGCTGATTTAAAACGAGTCTGATTGAGAAACATAACGAGCTCCCAGGGCGCAGCGCCATCTGGATTTTCCGTACATCTGACCTCACATTTCGTCCTTCGATCGGCAAACTACTCTTTCTAGGCACTATAGTCACAATAAAGTTTTTCCTGCATTTTAAACATTACCAAACCATATTATCAAATTATCATGCCATGGCGCGAGTTTCATTGTTGATGACGTCAGGAGCGTTACTTGATCATTGGCTATTATAAATATGAGGAGTACGAACTTTTGCAAGAATTTCACATTTTGAGTCAATTTAGAGCAAAATATACTTGAAGAGAATGTTATGGTTGAAATTTCAATCTTACACTGAAATTATTATTGTCAACCACTTGCTTCAAAGTTAATGTGCTGTAGTTTTGATGATTATTCATAAAAAATATTAATGTTGTTTCATGCAAAAATCTTTTATGTCAGATGAATAAAATTGAAGGAATAAATATTTTAACAGCTGTACTGCTTCAAATTACACTGTTTTCATAAAATTTCATTTTTAAAAGGATCATTAAACAAAAAACACACTTAATTAATTTGCAACATTAATTAATTTGCAGCGAAAATTACAAAACTAATAGACTGTTTAATGAAATGTTTAGGGAAAAAAACGCATTGAAAGCGTTAGTATTTTTATAAATTTTTGGTCTTAATTATAATACAAAATTAAACACATCGTGTTAATGAACCATCAGAGACACGAGCTCCACAAATGACTGAAAATTACGCATCTTTTAACGCACTTTAAATGCATTAACGCAAGTTCAAAATTTTTATTTACTAACCATAGGTTGGAACCTTTCTCCATAACCTCTTCTCTTCGATAAAAAGACGGAAAAAAATCTCCACGCGCTTCAACAAAATCTGCATCAAAAAACAATAAAATTTAATTACCCAGCTAATTCCGAGATCTTTTGTTTGATTGGTCCGCTGAAAGAATAATTTTTCCTCCCCCTCCCATTGTGTGTATCTGGGAAGAAAAAGCAATTTCTCCCGCGCCGCTTCTTAATTAAACCTTAAGCGCAAAAGGCTTACCAGCTAATGACGGCCTGGAGCTCTAACGCCGCTGTTGCCAACTTGCTGTAATTAAAGTTGAGCTAATTAAACAAGCTCCCGCGCGGCAACTCTTTTAGCTTCAGCTAAACATCTGGGAGCGAGGCTGCCTTTTCCCTCGCTTTGTGCTGTTTGTTCAATAATGGGGCTGGATTATTGGCAATTACACACATAATTACTCGCCGCCTTCGGCCGACGTGATTATGTCGACATAAAACGCTTTCCTTCGCTTTTCATTTTAAGACACTAATAAGGTAAAGGCTGTGAAATATTGCTGCATAGTGTAACTATAGTTTTACTATCCAAAGAAATGCAGTGGAACATGATGTTGCAAAATCCAGCACAAAACTTGCTTCACTAAAGAGAGGATATTGTCTTTGATTCTGTCAGCACGTTCTTAGAAATTTAATTGAAATTTAATTACTTTTTGGATCTGCACAAACATTTGCTGAAACATATATTTGTATCTATATATGACAGAATGTGAAATCATTATCCAGCCAGAAATGCTCTATTCGAACATAATGTTGCAAAATCCTACTCTAAATTTTCATAAAAGGAAATTATTAGGTAGGTAACCATTGAAGAGAGGATATTGTTTTTGATTCTGTCAGCACGTTCTTAGAAATTTAATCACTTTTCGGATGTGTACAATTATTTGAAGGAACATATATTTGTATATGCTTATGTATATTTGAAGGAAAGTGAAATTAGTTTCATTATTCACAGAAATGCAGTACTAGAACATAATGTTGCAAAACTCCACACAAAACTTTCTGAAAAGGAAATTATTAGACATGTGGACCATTCCTTCAAAAAAGAAAGGATACTGTTTGAATAGTTAAAAAGATTCTCCGATTTCATGCTTTATAAATTTCGGATTCACGTACTAACATTTCGCTCACAAAACCTTCGGAAATTCGTTGTAACTCGAAATTTTCAATTTTGCTCTAATATATCAACTTCGAACTTAAGCTTTCAGCAAAACAGGTCAACGCTGACTATCTTTCAGTGGTAAATATCTTGATGTTACACTTTTCACCAAAATCATAACTTTCCGAAGATTGTGTCGCGGATCCTTGTTAAACCTTTCTGCAACATTGGAATCCGACATGCATTTGTCACATTAAATGGCCCGTTACGACATTCCATCGGGCCCCTCAATCCCTTCCCCCACCAAAAGCCGAAGGTCAGATCCCGGCGAAAGACAGTTAGGATTAAAGAACTGCGTAAGATGATCTTCCACAGTGTTTACCGACAGTGGCTTAAAATTTATGCTCCTTCACCAAAAACATTTGACCCTGGTTTTTGCTAGTTACTGCAGATAATGTAGATTGCGCATCGAGGAGAGATTTATTGGTGGCTGTTTTAGCAATTGGTGCGCAGGTTTGTTAAATAGAAAGGACCGATGGTTAGTGTGGAAAGCTCCATGTAGCACCAACCTTCTGAACTTTTCTTCTTTAGCGGCACATTCTTTTTTTAAATTGGGGAGCTGGTATTTGAAGAAAATTCTTGTTTTTTTACAGACTCCATAAATCAGGTAGGGCACCTGAAACTGCGCCCCAAGGACCCAAAAGTGCAATATTTTAAACTTAAACCTCACTTGGCAAGTGCATATGTAACTAGATATGAGTGACTCAAAACTTTATCTACTGATATCTGGCTAATTTTGAGATCCAATGAAATTTCTTTGTCATTATTTTTCGTTTAAATGTTGTTAGGAGCTTTTGTATCAATGTTGTTGTGGTTTTTTCAACCTCATAGTTTAGCAATAAAAAAGCTGAACTCGATTACTAAACCTACTGATAATTCGTGAGGTAATCTCAATTTTCTTTCTACTGGAATTTATTTCTACCAGGGCTGTATCCAGAAGGGGGGGAGGGGGGAGGCCTGACGGCCCCCCTAAAATCTTTTATGAAGCACTACAAACAAGTTCAAATTAAATTTTTCAATTTAACAATAATTTGCTGAAATTTAAAAAATTGCTTAATAGAAAATCCTTAACTTTTCTATAACGTATTAAAAATATGATGAAAACGAAAATAACTCGATCATTGATTTTATAAAAATACATGAAAATAGTTACTTATAATAGAAAGAAATCGATCGCTATAAATGATGCAAAAAAGATGGCCCATTACGAAATAAAGATGACACAAGAATGAGAAATACTCAAAATGACATTTCTTGAGCAAAATAAATAATCGCTAAATATTTAAGAAATTTCCATTCAAATACCATTCAAAACGTATTTAATCAATTTCTTACATTAATGCTCTAAATTCTGCCTAAACAATAGATTAAGTTTGAAAAAAAAATCTCTATTTTTATGAATGGTGTTAGTTTTAAACAACTCGGATGTGCAACTAGAGTTTAATTTCAGAAATATAGGGAGGGGGAGGGGGGCACGCAAGAGTTCTAAAAATTACCGTCGGTTCAACGGGAATCTAACAAAATGACACAAAAACCGGTTTCGCCATCTCATATTTGCTTCCATGGCCTCCAATTCGGGTATATACACTCTATAACAAAAAAAAAAAAAAAAAAAAAAAAATTCTCGCATTAAGAAGCAATCATCCGATTGCTTTGAAATTTTGTATGCAGGATTGTTTCGACCAGATGTGCAAATGAATAAAATTTGGTGTCCAATGAATGAATATCATCAGAATGATCTCCAGCGCATCCAGCAGATGTATATAAAGAGCAGTTCTTCAACAGTTTTTAAAACTTTCGGTTTGACTGCGATTCAGATTACCTTTCAACAACTTTAAAATGCCTCGCCGCATGGTCCGTGCTCATTACGAGCAACTGTCGGAGTTTTAAAGAGGTCATATCATTGGATTGAAGGAGGCCAGCTGGTCAAATCGGAGAATCGCTCGTCATTTGAGTCGAAGTGATGCGACGATTCGAAGATGCTGGCAAGGATGGGTAGAAAATGGCAGAGTTCAGCGTCAGGATGTTAGCGCTCGACCTAGGGTCACAACAGATCGTGATGACAGTGACTGTCCGATCAGCTGTCACAGAGCTTTCTTCATCTCTATGAACCATCAGACGTTAAACCAAAACACCAATGTCCATCATGATCATTTACAGACGACGGACAATGAAATTTACGCTCGCACCGACCATTACACCACCTGCCACTGACGAAACCCGAAATGTTTTGTACCGTAAAACAGAAGAAGGTTTTTTTTTTTTTTAAATTCTTAATGTCAGAAAAGGAAAATGACAAAGTTCTTTTTATTCTTAATTTTGCTACTATTCGAAATTTATAATATTTTGAAGAAATACTGAAAAAGCAGTTCTAGCTCTCATTAGCTGCAAAGCACACTTGAAATTTAGACCTTTAATTAGGACTTCCTGCTCTCTTTCCCAATTCAATTTAGGGCAGTCCAGGGTTAAGGCAGGCCCTTTGTCAGTTCGGTTCGGTAGACTTTTCAAGTCTACCAAACTGACTTTTGTGCACTTCCTCCTCTATGGGCGTGCACAGAAATTTTGGGGCTGTCACAAATTCTATTTTTGGGCCCCCTCCATATTGTTTACCCATATTTTCAGCCCTAGGTTTAAAAATATTGGGCCCCATTTAAGCTCGGGCCCGGGCCAACAGGTGTCCCTTCTCCCCTCTGTGCACGACCCTGCCCTCCTTCCCCTAAAACTCTTATAAAACTTACACTGTACTGATTTCGAGCCGGGGACTCCCCAAAGGCTGGGCCCCTAGTTTCCGATTAGGCGAGTATCTTGTTACCAAGATGTGCCAAATTCAGCTCCTTGATACATCCTGAGTAAAAAATGCAAAAATCACGATTCTCGCGATTTTGTAGCATAATTTTCAAGATCATTTTTGTGACTGATATGTTTCTTGTCTTGCATCTATTTAACGCCGAATTCAGTATCATGGAAGTTCTTTTGTTATTGCTTGTTTTTTTTCTTGCTTCTACTGCATACTGTTAATACCTTTAGTATGAGAAAAAAAATAACACTTACTCTACTCTCTTTCATTTTCTGCACCACTTGTGATTGAAAAAAAAAGTTTGTTTCAAGAAATATTTTGTTGCATTTATTTTTAACTTAAAACCGGTGTGTCTAACAAAGTTATAATCATTTTGTAAGACTGTGCAATCAACTTCTGAAAAGTGTAAATAAAGAGCTTCTAATAATTTCAACTGTTCGAGAGTCTTTGAAAATTATTTAAGTTTTTGAAATTCCTTGAAAAGTTCTTCAATTTTGTATCTTATCAAGAAAATAAAGTATGAATTGTCCAAATGGCCAGAATATTACTCTTCCGTTCTTATTTTCTGAATGTCTACACCATTTCTTTTAAACTATTTTGTACAATTTTCATACTGTAGGGCATTTAATGAAAAAAAGGGGGGTAGGGGGAGTGATCAAAAACAAACTTCACTAAAAGCCGATATGAGCAGATGACGAAGTGCGTCTCTTTTCTCCTCTCTCGTTTTTCCTCTCTGTCCATTAAGTCCCATGATTTTTCGAGCAAGCAATTTTTATTTTGTTTGATCTTGATTTGCAAAAGAAAGTATAACTTTTAAAAGACTTTGTTTACCTATTTTTTTTTCATATTTTTGTAGTCTCAATTACCTAATATAAGGCCCCAAAATACATATTTTTTTTTTCGAAAATTTCTCGGGGGAAAAACCCCCGGAACCCCTGAAATTATGGATCTTTTACATCCGACTTAAAGGGACACTCTCTTGTTATCCTTACCACTAAAAGGTGAATAAGAAAAATAATAAGAAATTAAAATAACAACAGTCCAAACAGTAGAATCATTAAAAATAGAGACAAAAAGTCTTCTATGTTAACATTTTTATGCGTTTGGTATGTCTATATATACTATACGTGTGTGTGTGTGTGTTAAAGCAATGTGCTAATCCGGGCCCCTCCCGAAAAAAATTTCTGGATACGACCTTGATTTCTACTACGCATTGCATTAGCTACAAATTAATGAAAAGTATAACTTTAAACATTTTTTAACTTATAAAACCGAAATAAGTGTTATCTTTTTATCGGTAACTATTTGTAGAATAATGCGAGAAAACCTTTTTTTTTCCATTTTTAAAATGGCGCACTTTGTACCTTAATTTCAATGAAAATTGAAATGTCTTCCTTAATCTTTATTTACTTAGGTGTACATAAATTTTTGTGCCGTAAATTTGTATTTCATAATCTCCACATGAGCAAAACTAATGCTTCTTGGTTTAATTGTTACGTCAGCACGTGCTTGAAAAAAAAAAAAAAAATCGGAAAGTATCAAACATTTACAAAATGGTTTGCACGTTTTTGGTGTTTTTTTTTTCCTATCATGCGTATTTTAGCTCTGTTTAGTTGAATTCTCGTATTCAATAAACGCATTTATTAAGTTTCTGAGGTTAATAGTCAGTTTAAAAATGTCGTTGAACTTCGAATACACTGTTAAAAATTCAGGAAGATTTTCTGGTAATTGTTACTGTAAAATTGCATCGCTAACGCATCGCTGACTTTTACGGTAATTTATACCGGAGAAATAAGCGATCCCAGCGCCAACTGGTAGCTGTGGCCTACCAAGGAAACCGTAAAATTTTACAGTAACATTTGATTTTTACGGTAATAGTTACTGGCAACATGGATGCCAGTAACAATTACCGTAAATTTTCCGGAAAATTTTTAACAGTGTACAGTTTTTGAAACTGCAGAACCAGGAAAAATATCGGGACCTGCATGCGAAACTTGGACAAATATTTTCAAGAATGTCGAGCCAATTTTGTTGCTAAGAGTTCATTGTTAATATTTCGCAAGTTTCATCTAAATCTACACACTTTTTCATGATTCACACTGTTTTTTCCAAAATCTGATTCAAGATTTCCGCAAATTTTTGAGATGCGATATCGACCAGCAAGCACAGGAGGTGCCCATGAAGGAGTTATAGCACAAAACTACGCCATTGATATACGAGGGCGGTTTGATAAGTCCGTGACTTTTGAAGGAAAAAATCAAAATAAATACCAAAATGCAATTTAATTATGATTTATAGCTATATTTGGCAATACCCGTGAAATTTGCAGACGATATTAAAATTTTGTTGTGGTTTATTGGCATCGGAAGAAAACGGCAGACTATTTTTATTTCGTTATGGAGAAAAAAGAATTTCGCGTGTTGATTAAGCATTACTTTTTGCGCGGAAAAACGATTTCCGAAACGGAACAAAAGTTGAAAAAATATTATTGTGAGTCTGCTCCATCACATGGTATGATTCACAAGTGGTTTGCGGAATTTCGTTGTGGCCGTACGAGCACAACAGACGCAGAACGTTCTGGACGTCCAATTGAAGTCACGAATGAAGAAATAATCGACAAAATCCATGACATCGTGCTAGAAGACCGCCGTGTGAAAGTGCGTGAGATAGTTAATATGGTAAACATATCATCTGAACGTGTATGCAACATTTTGCACGAACATTTGTGCATGAAAAAGTTATCAGCAAGATGGGTGCCGCGTTTGCTGATAGTGGATCAAAAACGGAATCGTGTAACAATGTCAAAGCAGTGTTTAGACAAATTCCAGCGTAATCCAAGTGAATCTTAGCGACGTTATGTGACCATGGATGAAACTTGGATACATTACTACACACCAGAAATGAAAGAACAATCAAAACAGTGGACTTCTTCTACGAAAACTGCTCCGAAAAAGGCAAAAACAGTTCCATCGGCCGGCAAGGTTATGGCTTCAGTTTTCTGGGATTCAAAGGGTATAATCCACATTGACTACCTTGAAAAAGGAAAAACAATCACGGGACGGTATTATGCTAATTTATTAGACAGTTTTAATGTAAAATTTAAAGAAAAAGACCCCATTTGTCCAAGAAAAAAGTGCTGTTCCATCACGATAACGCTCCAGCTCACGCATCTGCAATTGCAACCACGAAATTGCTTGAATTAAGCTATGAATTGGTTCCTCATCCACCATATTCCCCAGACTTGGCCCCCAGTGACCTTTTCTGTTTCCAAATTTAAAAAAATGGCTTAGTGGAAGGAGAGTTTACTCAAATGATGAGATCATTAATGCCACAAATGAGTATTTTGATGACATTCAGACATCTTATTTTTAGACGGGTTAGAAAAGTTGGAACATCGTTGGAAAAAATGTATAGCTGTAAAAGGAGATTATGTTGAAAAATAAATTGCATTTTGGTTTTTATTTTGATTTTTTCATTTAAAAGTCACGAACTTATCAAACCACCCTCGTATTTGGTGGGTGTTGTTTTGGAGAGTGTAAATCTTTGTTTTGGAGGGATCTTTTGCTTGGAGAGGAAAGGGGATTGCTCCGTAGCATTTAAGGAGGTGTGCCAACTCTTTTTAGAGAATGGACAACTCTTGGAAAAGCACGTGATTCCATATTCACTGCAATCGCATAATGTCGTGAAATGTAATCTGGACAGAGAAGTCAAGGCCAGGACGCCAGGAGTGTGTTTTCCTGCGTGGAATTTTCCACCTTTCAATTCTATTCACCTGAAAATTTCTTCCTAGAAGATAATAGTCCCTAAAAACTAAATGTAAATATTGCCACTGTTAGTCAAAAAAGTAAAAACAAACTGTGTTTCAATTTTAATTAAAAACTAAAACTTGGCCGAATTTCTGAGCAGGGGAAGCAAACTCATCCTGGGCCACGGCCTTGACTGGAATGATCCAGACGCATAAAAAGTGGTACTTTACCAGAAAATCGCATTTCTGTTTGCTTCCTATTAGCGGAACACCCGAACGTGTCACTTAGGGGGTTATAAATCTTTCATATTCCCCTTGAAACAGTATCCCATATCTGTGCAGGGACAACAATTAAGTGGTCCGGAGGAATCATTAGTCGCGAGTCGAGTTCTACGGTTCTGGAGGGTGCATCGAAAGATAGTTGGCAGATGTTCGAGGTCGAAGGGGACAGACTTATTTCTTAGTCTTATCTTAGCAGCTTCTCGTGACATAATTCATTGTCTTGCAAGTTTGTGGCAAGCAGTTAATCTTCTGCAGGCTGTGATCCCGAATACTTCTCGGCTCGGTCTTTGGGGAATAGCGGTTGTTCAGTGGAATATATTTTTTAAATGCAGTGCAAATCTTGGCAGTGCACGGGTGGGCTTCTGTTATAGTTTAAGTTTATTTTTTTTTGTTGGTAATAAAAAGGAGGTTTTTTGAGCATTTGATTGGTTGCTTTCGGCGTGGTTGGTCCCAGAAAGAGAAGGATGAAGTGGCTGGAATAGCGAAAACATTCTAAAATCAGATCTGGAATAGAGAAATCAACAGGGAGATGAACCTGGAGATGAACATTAATACACAAGTTGCAAAATTACAGGACCATTCTAAACTGCTCTTTTTAGCTACGCCTTTTGCTACTTGCAAGAAAACTTCGCACTTATACAAAAATTGAAACCTCTTTGAAATAGATTTCTTATCTAGTACGTTGTAGGCGTTGGGACTACTGGACTTGTGCTGACCATGAGAATATACAAAAACACATTTCAACTGCTTGTGTTATTTGTTGTAAGTTAGAAATTGTTCTTTAAGATTACGAAATAAAATTTTATGATGTTGTGAAACTTTTTGATAGATCAACTTTATCCACTGAACACTGCTTCCATTTCATAGGTGTTTAAGGGGTTCAGCGCTGTTCTTCTTTTCAATATTGTGCGAAAACTTTCATGTTACACGTGTTAAGGCCCAAAGTGTAAACAAAAAGAGGGTGCTATTACCGCCACCAAATGTGAATCCTAGAGCGAAAATGTTTATGCATTATTAATATACGTAGGAGTGTTCGTTGTGTAGTTAGCGTGTGTGGGAGCTATAGCAAGAGATCTCCGATATACAGATTGAATAAAGAGTTTTCTTAAAGTTTTTAATTTCAGCCCATTTGAGTTATGTGTAATTATTGTAAAAATCGTGAAACAACAGAGGTCAGACTGTTTACGCATTAAAATAATTTCTGGAAATTATAGGGCTCCCGTACTTTTTTTGCAAAAATTAAGATATTGGGTAAGATTCTGTTCCTTTTTATATCGTGCGACCGTGGAGTAAAAATCTGAAAACCGATTTTTCTCCCCCCCCCCTTTTTTTGACTCTCAAAACAATCAATATAACATATCTCTATTTCTGTGGGAAATGATCATTTCTTGTAGTCAGCTAAGAAAACTCTCCACCTAAATACATAAAGTTAATGATCCATAATTGAAACTTTAAAGTTAGTTATATTGTGCACAACAGAAGAAGCCAATCCAACCTCTTTCTTAAAGTAACAAATTTTCCATCTGTAATTTTTGTCTCTTTGTGCGTGGTGACAGAACGCTCTTTATTCAAGCTTCAACAGTACTTGAAACGTACATACACACGCAATTCCTGCAGTCATGCAATCGGATTCTCAAAAAAAAAAAAAAAAATAAATAAAATAAAAAAAAAAAAAAAAAAAAATCCGAAATGAGAAAAAAAGAACGAAATTAGACAAACAAACAAATTTAGAAAATAAAAGTTTGATTAACAGTAAAAAATGTATGTCAACGTCATGGTTATTAAAGCGTAATTTTGAAAAATTATTTGAGACACATATTTTGGGGTTACAAGGAACTTCTTTTTCAATGCGTAAAGATGAATTACTATTTGCTTAGACTAACGCGTTATCAGAGAAAATTATTTTTCATTCATTTTAGAATCAACTGCTTTTGCTGGGATTGTACTTTGATCCATTATTTTCTCGCCTTTTCTTCATGAACACAGAGGATTTTCGACCGGTTGGCATCGAACCAGTGACTCTCCAGTTACGAGTCCAACATCTTACCGATCAAGCAAATAGCGTTATGGTATATTCGCACCATAAGTTATGGACGAGCATGTTACCAGGCATTTGCCACACGACGTACACGTTTTTCGTTACAGACTGCTGCTACAGTTATGAAACTAACAACGAGGGTTTATTTGTTTCAAGTAACATCATACACTTTTAAACAGCTTTCACTAACGACTTTTAAAGAAAAAGTAATATTTACGGATGAGTAGTGGGGTCCAACCTACAGCCCGTTGTTCTGTGTGGCTCTCTGTTTTGTTTAATGCTACAAATCAAAAAGCACAATGTAAATTCGAAGTCAAGTAGTCAGAAATTGCTTTCTGGAAAAAAAAAAAAAAAAAAAAAAAAAAAAAACAAGCTGCATTTAATAAAAGAAGCGTTGAAATTTATAACAACAATGGGTTTGTTTCCGAAGTTTTAAAAGTATTTTTTTCTGAAAGAGCACGTTTAGAAACATAGGATTTAACACATTTTTTATATAATTTGACAAAGTTTAATGTATTTTAAGAGTTATTTTAATCGGTGCGCAGATTGAAATTCACAAGTGATGAAATGTCATTCACTGATGCCATTAGAGCACAGCGTAAATTATCATAACCTGGCAACGCGGTTGATAGCAAAGCGGAAGCATTTAGAGCGGCAATGGAATGGCGCCCCAAAGTATATCAATTATGACGTCATAAAGACCACGCCTAATTTCCAAAAACGGTCATTTAAAAAAATTGAATAAAAAAATAACTGTTGGGGGAAAAAAAGTTTTTTGGCTCCATGTTATCATTATTATTATTATTTAGTTATTTATTTTTCTTTTTTGCTTATTCTAACAATTTCAGTGATTAAAAGTAGCACTTTTAACTGAAGGAAACAACCCCATTATTGGTTTTTAATTTCCTTTCCTTTTCCATATTTTCCAAAGTTATTTTTAAAAAAAACCGATGAATAATTTTAGTATGAGGTGCGACCCTCGATTAGAAAATTGCTGAGACCACTAGAATAAAATATGTTAAACAAAATATACGTGTGCTAAAAATATATGAAGATTTTTTTTGTTTGTTCCTGTCACAACGGGTGTGAATCCACTAGGTTATGATACTTTCTAAAATGACCACCCTTTTGAAGCTATTTCCAAATAAATGACCCTCTAAGTATCTTCGATATCTTCCACTCGCTCCATTTTGAGGCAATCTGGAATCTAGATCCCAAGATCTTGATAACATTCAAAGAGAGGAGGGAGGGGGTCGTTACCGACGTTCATCGTTGCATGCAGGAATGCAAGCTGATAAACAAATGGTGTATATGTTACGACATTCCCCTGGTTTCTTTCCTTTTCTGTTGTGAGGATTTGACTCAATTTGTCTGAACGATCACCCTGGGGGTTAGGGCGAGTAAAATTGCAAACACTTCTACTGCTCCGGTGGTATTCCGTTTTGTTCTTTATCACTACTATTATCTTAACCTGTGCAAACACGTTATGGAAGCATATGTATTTATTCAGTTGAACCTCGTTTTAACGTCACTCTGCATTTGACGCTTTTTCACGCTGCTCTTTAACATTGTTCATGCCATTTCCCGTATACTACGTTTTTCTATTCATCAAATTCTTGGTTTTGATACTTTTCCCTAAACAATGGTATTTATTTATTTTTTCATATATTTTAATTTTTCTAAAATACATCAAATTGATTTTGAAGCCAAAAAGATTATTCAAGCAATTACGTTGCTTGAATGCTGTGCATAAAAGCACAGAAATAAGGAAAAAAAAAAAAAAAAACCTGTTATAAGCGAGAAAAAAGAATTTCGGAAGTTCTCGCCCGGAGTGGAGTTTTTTTTTTTTTTTTGGAAATTATAAGCTAATGACTATTTGCACACTTTTTATAAACCAGGTCTTATCACTGAAGTGCGTTGACTCGTTCGCTTTATTTGACTAACAGCAATAACTTCAAAAACAAGAGAAAGGTAAAGCTGCTTTTTATTGACTTATTTTGTTGACATTTTTGAAACTAATGGACGAATGTTAGAAAGTTCTTTTGAACCTCTGTTCCAGCTACCTGAAATAAAGCAGAGCCATAATTTTTAGAGTACTTGGAAGTACATTGCACCCCCCTCAAAGCCCAGTATTTTTTAGATAGTTTGTAACATGAAGGTGATTGAGTTACAACTTTCAATGTTTCAACTCATTTTGAAGTAATTATTTGAATATTGATGACTTTCTTTCTATGACCTACATTTCATTATGGTCGTTAATGGACTATGTGCCTAATTTCATTGAACGAAGTTTCATCAAAAGTAGTTTTCTCGTTTTCCGATCATATTTATATCGCAAGTCTTATTACCTTAGTCAGATGAGTGCCAAGAAATTTTTTAGGATTCAAATACCATAGTCGGCTATACATCTGTTTTCTCGCACACAAGTCTTTAAAAAAATCAATTGACTCTCTGATCACTTTTCGAGACAAGTCTGTCGAAGTCGTACTTGATAACTCAACTTACACTCTATACATTTTCCTTGTCAGAAGTCAATAGGGCTGTTCTTCCCCATAAATCATTCTAGTTCTTAAACTCAATACTAGAGTTTCGTAAAGAAAAAGTAGGTACCACATGTTTTCTGAGGGAACACAACTTCAATCAGAATTTAATGGAACACCTCGCGTGCAAAGGACTTCTCAAGTGAGGAAGTTATCACATTACCTGTTCTGAAAATCCCAACTCTGTCTGACCACCAGCAGACAAAGAACATTTGGTAGCCAGCGCAAAAAGACCGTGATTAGGATCTGTGGTTATCCATCTTGGCGAAAGTCTTCTGGTGGCTTTCTAGGGTGTGACCTCCTTTGTTGTTCGTCACAGTTCGGGGTCGAGGGTCAGAATCTTCCAAAAGTGCTGTGATGAAGGGCTGCATAGATATTTTACGCGGGAAAGGTACTTTATTATGTCGTCTGGCTGTGAAAGATCGCAGCTCAAGGGTTGGTTACAACCTTGAAGATACCTACCTCCCTTGAAAGATGGTTTTTCCAAGAAAGATAAGATTTACAAGGTTTATTTGTTTATTGTAGGGCGGGGCTTCCTCACTTAATTTTTCCTTTTCTATTTTTCGGTCAAAACACATTGAGCAAAAGGCATGTCCATTGTGCTAGAATAACCCAAAAAATCTAATAAATTTAAATGTTTCGCTACATTATTAATGAAAAGTAAGTTTTAAATTTATTGGCAGCAAAAAGTTGTAAAAATAGGCCTTTAAAATGAAAAGGAAACCATATTTTGTTTCTACAATTTGGCTTTTCCATATTTAAATTTTTCTCTTTCTGAAAATTTAAAGTTTGGTATTTTCTTCTCATAACTTTTACCAATTTTCTTCGGCACATCTTATGCATTGTACATTTAAAAATACTGTTTAAACCAGAATTAATCCAGTTAATGTTTTTCAACGTAAAAAAGGATACACCGGCCGTTTCGATGTAGCCTTTCTACAAATTAATTGAATGAAAAATGCTGAAAATATATTTGTAATTTGAATTTAATATTTACGTTCTCGCGATTTGCCACTAATGTTCTTATTATCAATTATCATAGAATAAGTCGGGGTATCACGCTCCACCGAAGCAGACATTTAAAAAAAAAATGTTTATGTTGACGCAGATAACACCTTCTGCCTCTCTTAATGTAAGTCCAGATGCCAATGACCACAAAAGCTATGAATTAAATTTTTTATTTCAAAATAAATAAAAAATAAATAAATAAATAAATAAATAAATAAAATAAAACAAATAAATAAATAAATAAAATAAAACAAATAAATAAATAAATAAATAAATGCAGCTTTATATTACTTTAACCGCCAGGCAATTCGCCCCACTGCATCAGGTTAGATGACCCACTAGAGATAGCATCACCAATTTTCCTAATGGTAACTTCGTAATAAATATAGCGAAATCTTACGGACTCCTACATAATGGAGAATTCCTTTTTTCGAAGGGAATTGCTAATTTTCATGTGTATTCAATTTTCTCTCTTTTTCTCTCTCTGTCTTGTCTTCCATTCTTTGTTGCGGATGCTATTTTCGGTGGTGGTTTGTTTAATGTATTGATCTCAGAATCTTATCGATTTAAAAATTTTTACCCTACAAGTTTTAGAAATTTCTTCGGGGAAGCCCATAAAGATTTGTCTACATAAGAAACCTATGTTTGGTGTTTGAAAATGATCTTAATTCTGCTGAACAGTACGTAAAAAATCCAAAATAAAACGTGTCAAGGTATAATCGTACACAATCGGTTTTTTTCTCTCGCTAAATCTTACACTTGAAATGTATGTTAATGTATATCTCTCGTCTTCTCTCTCTCCCCTCTTAGCAACGGATTCTATTTTAACCCACTTATAGGAATTTAACCTTTCGAAACCGAATATTTCCCATAGAGGCATTGTTAAAGATCCCCGTTAAATCGAGTAATTTCCCCGACTCTAATAAGAACGGTCTGATTTTGGAAATATTTTTGGAAAGAACATTTTTGACTAAATTAAAACCCAAAATTAAACAACATGAAAAGAGAAGAAAGAAAGGTCTTATTCATGCATATTTTCATTTTCATGGACAATGTTGGCAGAAAGTAGAAGATTCCATAAGGCTTTGGAATGTGAAGGCCCCCCAGCAAACATAACACCCAAAAAGCAGCCCCTAGGCCAAAGAGTAATATTCAATTTGAGCATTTTATAGCGGAATTTAATATTTTTAGTGTTCGAAAAAAAAATAGGTCCAAAAATGTTCCTGAAGCACTTTGTGCAAGCCTTTCTCTATTTATGAATTTCATAAAAAAAGTAAGGAAAATGGTGCCAAAATGAAAGTTTTCAATTAAAGTTAAAGTTACTTGCATTTTTTAATTTTCGTATGAGCTTAAAAATATATCTGCACTTATATATTATATTTCTTTGTTCAATGAGCACATAAAAAAGAAGGAAAACAAATACGCGCTAACATTCAAAAATATTTTTTAGCTACTGATTTATTATTGCGTTTTTAGACAAAATGCCATTAACTTGGTAAAGAACAGTTCTCTGCATTGTCAAATTCACCTTTTAACCGAATATTATATTTCGGTTAATGTATCAACTAATAAGAAAACAATCTACAAGTTTTTAGTTTTTATCTCAGTTTTTCGGAACCAATGAAGAGGGAAATTAGTACGAAAAATTAGTTCCAGGAAAAGCTTGTCACAATATAAAAGGAGAATGATGTAAAATATATGGTTTTAATTCTTTAATTTCGATTGTTACGGTTACCATATTTGGGGACAAATGTAAAACACTATCTAAACGAATTCGAAGAACCGATTTTTAAGCTGAATTGGCCGACACGAATTTGAAAATCATAGAAATGGAGAATGTTGTGAAATATGCGGTTTGGAGCCTCTTTTTCTATTTTAGGATATTCAGACATAAAATCGATTCTAAACGAATTCGAAGAACCGGTTTAAAAAGCTCAATCGCCCAAGGACCCATGCGAATTTGAAAATTATTGAATAAGAGGACGTTTTGAAGAAATGCACTTAGACAGATTGTTTTCATTTACGGCAATCGCATTTCAGGACATTTCAGTGAAAAATCGAATTGAAACGATATCGAACAGCCGATTTTTAAGCTCACTCGGTCAGGTATCGATGGGAATTTGAAAGTTATAGAACAGGAGCATGTTGTAAAAAATGAGGTTTAGACCTCTTGTTTCTGGGTTATGGTCAGGGGTGGACTGACTCAGCGGTCCATCGGCCCGCGGGTCGATGCGCCCTCCTGCATGAACACCTTTATTTATTTTTTTGGTGGAACTTCCTCCTTTTTTTGGGGGGGGGGGGGGAGTCACAGCCCTGTGCGACTTCATTTCGCTTTTTATTTCTTTTCTTTAAACTCGTAAAACTGTATACCATTGGGCTTTTTTATTTTTTATTTTTCTTTCTTTTTTTTGCACATTTTCTCTTTTTTTTTGCACCTTTTTTCTTTTCGGTTTGCACTTTATTTTTTTGCGCCCTTTGGGGGCCAAGGTTGGCACCCTCTTGTGGGACCCAATGTGCACCTGGTTATGGTAACTGCATTTCAGAACATTCAAATGTAAAACCAAATTTAAACGAAATTGAAGAACCGATTTAAAACCTCAATCGCCCAGGTACTGATGCGAATCTGAAAATTTTCGAACAGACGGACGTCGTAAAATTGGACCTCTTGTTTCAGGTTTTGGTAACCGCATTTTATGTTATTCAGATGATATAAAATTGAATCTGAACGAGTTCAAAGGATCGATTTGAAATGCTGAATTGCCCAAGGACCGATGCGAATTTACAAATTATCGATAAAGAGGACGTCGTGAGAGATGTCGCCGTGAAGAAATTCATTTCTTCACGACGATTAGGGATCCTATTTTCATTTACGGCAACCGCATTTCAGGACATATAAGTGAAATAAACGAATTCAAACAGCCGATTTTTAAGCTCAATTGGCCCAGTACTGATGCGAATTTTAAAGTTATAGATTAGGAAGATGTTGTAAAAAATGAGGTTTGGACCTCCTATTTCTGGTCGCATATTCGCATGTAAAACCGAATTTAAACGAACTTGAAGAACATATTTAAAAGCTCAATCGCCCAGGGACCGAAGCGAATTTGAAATCTTTCGAACAGGCGGATGTCGGAAAATTGGACCTCCTGTTTCAGGTTTTGGTAACCGCATTTCTTTATATTCAGATGACATTAAGTCGAATCTAAATGAATTCGAAGAACCGATTTAAAAGCTCAATCGCCGAGGGACCGATGCGGAGTTTAAACGCCCGCAAAAACGTGCGTCTGGTAAGCCACCGAGCATTACGGGTAATTTATCATTACCGGTCATAAACTAGAAAGGCACTTACTCTCATCAATGAATAGAGTGGCTAAATTGAGTTTGTGAGGCGGATTCCCCATTAACTCGCCTCCGATCATTTCATGTCGCTCCCTAATGCAGCATGCATATATTGACCCCGGGTTGCCGCGGCAAAACGTTTTGGCGACGTAGCTTTCTCGCCAGCAGAACAATTGTTCTCCTTCTACATTTATCGTTGCTTAGTAAAAAATGTCTGCACCACAAAGTAAATAAAAAAATAAAGTAATATAAATTCGCTTCTAACAAATTCAAATTACATCTTTCTCCAATCAAAATTGAACTACAAACTTTTTAAAAAAAGAAGGAAAGAAAATTTATTTGAGTTCTGAAATTTTGAACTCAAATTATGTTTTTCGCAATCACGAGTCGCGACAGGACCCTACTCATTGGAGTTAGTTTCTTGAAACGGCTACTGTATCCCGAACCTACCCCTCCTCTCAGGCGGTTACGTGTGTATAGTTGTGTATGTGTAGGCTTGTTTGTGTGCGTAGATTTGTGTGTATGTAGGTTGGTGAGTGTGTAGTGTATGTGCGTAAAGGCACGTATATGTGTGTGAGTGCGTATGGTGTGCGAGTGTGCTGTGTGTAGGACATGGACGCCACCTAGCAGGAGACGCAGGCTCCGAGGAACATTGCTCAGGACCGGAGGAACCGCACCTAAAGAAGACGGTGGGGTTGAAAAAGGAACCAAACATCAAGGACGATCAAATGAAAACAATTAGCAATCGTGATTAAGATCGACAATGTTTGGATATTAATGCAGCATTAATTGAACTATCTATGCTTTTCTTTAAACAAGAGATTAAAATTCTTACTGAATTCGTTGCTTTCAACTGATTACAACCGGTATATTGGGCTCCTATGGCTGATTCCATTTTCATCTGTGTGACAAATTGGATTAAATTTTTCCTTATGTTTTCATTAGGGATAAAAGCAAAAAAAAAGAAAAAATAAATAAAATAAAATAAATAAAATGTCCATTTCAGTGAAAGCACTGTACTTGCGGCATCTTCCGAATCTCAAATGTTTTTAATGCATACTTTGTTTTCCTAGTAATTATATTTTACTTTTAGTTTTAAAAAGGAACAAATAGTGGGCCGTTTCACAGAAAATCACACATTTTGTGGCAGGTGACAGCTCTATACTTTACTTCAAATGCAATAAACAAAATTTTTTTTTGCCTACGAAATGACACACATATGTGAATTCTTAGGGGGAAAAAAATATGTTATGAAATAAAATATAGAGCTGTCACGTGCCACACAAAATGTCCGATTTTTCCTGAAATGGCTTCTACGCGTATTTTTTTCGCCAAAAACAAAAACGCGCCAAAGATTGATACCTCTGCCTCTTCTCTCCATCCTCCACACATCCCCCAGCGGACGCATCGGATCGAAAACCTCTTCATCCAAATCCCTTCAGCATCCGAGTCGGTTCCATCCAATCATGAAAGGATCTTGTTTCCATTCTCATCCACTGCAGCCAATCGGCGGTCTCCGAAGCAGTCGGTTGCTAAAACAGATTTGGGGAGGGGACGCAGGGCAGAAAAAATAAAGGGAGACGATAAAGGATCCCCTTCAGGAAATGATATCATCGGATAAGGATGGGACAGTGAAGATAAAATAGGCCATTAAATGGGCTCCGGACACGACCATAGACAGTCGTTACTTTGGCTTTTTATTAAAGCTTTCCGGACAAAAATGAGAATAATGGATTGCATTATTTTCCCCGACAATCTCATTTGTGATGATATTTTGCATCCACTTCACAAAGAATGAACGCTTTATGGCTTTCATTTAACTCTTTGACTGACCAGGTCGTTTATTGTGCCGTGCAAGCTATTTAATGGGACGAGGAACATTGCTGGAGATAAAAATAAATAAATGAATAAAGACTGGATAATTTACTGTAATTGTGAGTTGTTTATGCTGGGTTTTATACACGTTTCATTCCATCATATTCTTACGTGGTAATATTACAAAAGTTTATACTAATATGTTGAAGATCTTTTGCTTTCTCTAAGAGAAATATATTTTAGGAAGCA
Organism: Uloborus diversus; assembly: GCF_026930045.1. NCBI lineage: Eukaryota > Metazoa > Arthropoda > Arachnida > Araneae > Uloboridae > Uloborus > Uloborus diversus. The sequence continues at coordinate 94,109,933 of NC_072737.1, forward strand.
TATTATATAACTGAGGCAACCAAAATTAAAAAATGATAAGTGCCGAAATAAAATAATATGTTAAAGATCTTTTGCTTTCTCAAAGGATTATGATATTTTAGGAAGCAAATTATGTAACTGAGGCAACCAGAATTAAAAAAATGGTAAGTGCCGGAATAAAATAATATGTTAAAGATCTTTTGCCTTCTCAAAGAGTTATGATATTTCAGGAAGCAAATTATATAATTGAAGCAACCAGGATTAAAAAATGGCAAGTGCCGAAATAAATTAATATGTTAAAGATCTTTTGCTTTCTCAAAGGCTTATGATATTTTAGGAAGCAAATTTGATAACTGAGGCACCCAGAATTAAAAGATGGTGAAAGTCGAAAGAAAAAAAAAAAAAAAAAGGAAACTGGTACGCATAGTCGAAGATACTCTCCTCCGATATGAGTTATCAAACGATATTAGTATCCAGGGTAAGGGTTGCGATATAGCACGATTTAGAAAACCTTTTCAATGTTAGTTGACCTATGTTTTAAAATTCGCACAAATTTTGCTCAAAATTTTCAAAACTTCAGTAGCATCTCTTTGGTTCTCACTGCCTCCATTCAACCTAGGACACTAAATGAAACTCCGTTTCATCAAGATACATTTCATATCAACGGCATTCTAAGAAGTTGATAAAAAGAAGAGAGTTCTTTTACTTGCTACGCACTCCGAGAAGTTGAGCAAGCACATCGGGAGATTCAGAATTAATCAACTGAAATCAATTCGAGCATAGTAAAAAGGATAAGAAAGAGTTCCTTTACTTGTTCGTAACATTTTCCTTTGGCATCCACTTGTCCTTATTAAAAATTTCCTTAACTATTTGAGCTTTCCCCTGATTCTTAAGACTCGTACTTAAGTTGTTGGGAATTTCTCTTAGTTATTAGAATTTTGTTGTTGTCGTGTCTAATGACGTGCAGAGTGCGAAAGGTTTAGATGCCTCCAAAAGTCTTGATAACAAGATCTGTTGATTCTGAAGCCCGATGGCTGTACAAGATTTCAATTGGTGGTGCTCCAAGTTGGAGGAGGGAGCGAATAATGGCCTGACAAAAACATGATCAGGAGTGATCCTTTAATGCATAGATTTAAAAAAAATATATTGTGTCTTTTAATCATTAGGATCCTCCTTAAGTTGTCGGGAATTTCTCTTAGTTATTGGAATTTTTCCTTCAATGCGTAGATTTTATTTTTTAAACTTTATTGTGTCTTAATCATTAACATTATTCCTAAGTTGTTTGAATTTCTTCCGCAATCTACCACACTTGAACTATCTTCGATTTGAAAGCAACAGTTACAACTTTGCTCGTTCTCCACGCTTTGAGCACAGCTTAAAATAAAAGTAAATGAAACAGCGTTATAAATGCTCAAATTTGGAAAACATCGCACGCGTTTCGAAGTTACAAAAAACCTCTATATCAACGCAATGATGTGAGCTTTTTCACTCATCGCAAAAGTTTGTACGAATAGGTGAGTTAAAAGTGACTATTGTTTCCAAAATAGACCTCCCCCCAACCCTTCCCAAAAAAATTAGAGTTATTCCTATTCTTTATCATAGAACTATGGTATTAGATTGTAAAAAATGTTTCTGAAGTACAAATGGCTGAATTTGAAGCGATTACCACGATCCGTCGCTATAGCATTCTATGATTTCAGTTTCGAGGAGGAGTTCTAATTTCCGGGTAGAATAGATTTTTTAATTTACGCATGCTTAACTTCTAAAAACTTTGGGTTAAGATACGTATTCTAAAAGACTATTTTTTCTCTCTTTGACTACATTCATTTTAGTTCACTATAACTCTAATAAATTTTCTTCTTCTTCATCAGCACAACAGCCTGGTGCAGGCCAAGGCTTTCTCCGTCTACTTCCTCCAGGCGGTATGACACGTTGCCAGGTTTCTCCACCTGTTCACTCCCAAAATTTTTAGGTCTAATAAATTTTACAGATTAATAAACCACAGCATTATGACACAGTCAGCTTGAAGTTTGCTGCAACTGTAGCATGTAAAGAGTTTGATGCCACAATAACATGGGGAAAATGCACTTCGTAAATTATTTGTACATTAAACTCGCGGTTATCCGCGGCACGGTAACCGCGGATAAGCGAAAACCGCTGATAATCCGAATCATCGGTAAAAAACCATACTACTGTATACAATAGCTAAAAAATATTAATAACACTCAATCAAATATATTTTAATTATACTGTAAAACCTGTAAAGTTGACCACCCTTGTAAGTTGATTACCTGTCTATGTTGACCACCAATATGCACCAAATTTGGCTGAGAATCATATAACAAACCGTTTGTAAGTTGACTACCTGTCTAAGTTGACCACTAAAGTACTGCACCGTAAGTGGTCAACTTACACAGGTTTCACTGTAGCTGAAAATATCGCTGCATTGCATCTACTAACATTCAATGCAAAAAATAAAAAATATATACATACAGCAGTACTTCCGTTAAGGGACACTTATTTAAGGGACATTTTTTCTGGTCCCAGCCCCTTTGAATAGGGACCTCCATGTATTTCCCTCTCCATTCAAGGGACAGTCTCAAAGAAAAATTATAAAAATTAATGTTTAAATGAGTAAGAAGTATTGAATTTATTAAAATTCAAGATTCACATTTTCTCTAAAAGTTAACTGATTTTTTTAAAACTTTAACATGTATACAATAAAGCAAGTATGTATTCTAAAATTCTTGCTGAAATTTACATACATGTTTTTCAATTTCAGCACTTTACTTACACTCAGCTTCGACTAATAGTCTACTGCCCCTAACATACTTTATGTAGAAAATTTGAAATGTGTACACTAATTGTAACTTACTTTACATTGTATTCCATCGCAAATTACGTGAAATCAAAGAAACTACTCTAACAAATTACTTCAAAATAATTTTTTCATGTTACAAAATCAAGCATTGCCAAATTATTGATTAATATTAAAAGTAGAAATTTTGAAATTTAAATTACTCTGAATTTATTTTAGTAGTGTATACATATTCGTACATAACACATTTTCAGTTTTTTTTCTTAAATTTTAATAGTTTTTATTTATTATTATAAAATTATACTGAGTTAATGCATATAATACACGAACTCAAATACCTCCGAAGAAGGGACACCTCCATTTAAGGGACAAAACATCGGATCATAAGTTTGAAAAACATTTAATGACCGATATTTTTTTTTTTGAGCAATCACGATTGCTTGTTGTTCTCACTTGACTGTTTTGAATTCCAATGATTTTATTTTTCCCCGCCTCCCTCTGCAGTACCACCGTCGGCCGGCCTCAAGCACCGACACACACATACACCTACACACACACATACACCTACATACACACATACACCTACACACACAAACATACACCTACAAACACATACACCAACACACATACACCTACACACACATACACCTACACACATACATCTACACACACATACACCCACACACACACACCTACATACATACACGCTACTACCCACACACTCATGTCTGAACACAGACACAAACACACATGCCTACACACACAAACGCACATACACACAACTAACCATACACTCATGCCTGCACACAGATACAAACACACCACTACAAACACACACACTCGTGATTGCGAAAAACATAATTTGAATTCCAGATGTCAAAATTCAAATTATTGTTATTTTTTTTAATGTGTTAAAAGACCCGTGGATAATCCGACCGCCGATAATCAGGAGTTTACTGTATTTGACAATTTTTGTAAAAAAACAATTTTGAACTTAAGGTAGACATACAGTGGCTCCCAAAAGTCTTCGTACACCTACGACTTTCAACGAAATAGGCCCCAATCCATTGGTTAGAATTAATATTTCGGAATGGGTATTTAATTATAAGATCTATGATCAATTTTTAACAAAACTACATGAAAAGTTTTTTAAAAATATTAAAACTTAATTTTTTAAAAATCAAAAACCAAAAAGTGCCGGAAATTTCATCTCACAAAAGTCTTCGTACACTTTATTCAATAAGATATAACCATTTTATAATCTAACTTTTTATTAAGTTATTAATTAGTAGAATATCATACAGTATTCATAACACCTTTTAAACGTTGGGAATAGATTTCATTCTTTTTCTTTCTTTCTTTTTTTTTTTTTTTGTGTGTAATTTCTGAGTAAGTGTTCAACCACACTTCGAGTCTTACTGTTTCTAGCTCTATTTTCGTTTTAAAGCCCTATTTTCGAAATCTAGCCTCCAGATATCTCTAAATACGTTACATTAAGTTAAAATCTGGAGATTGAAGGGGTATTTTCTAAACTTTAGGACAATTTTTGAGGCACTAGACGCAAACGTTGAAAACCGTGTGCTTCTTATCGTTATCTTGATGAAAAACAAAGTTGTTTCCAATAACCAAATTTTCGGCTAAGAGTTCAAAATTGGTTTTTAAAATATTTAAAGGAACAGCATGATTCATTATTTCATCAAAAAATTACAAACTACCGAGTCCTGATGCTGATATGTACCCTCACACTAGAAAACCTCCACCGTCCTGATTAACTGATCCAAATAAGTTCTTAAGATTAAGTTCCTAATTTTTTCTTCTACAGACAGTTATACAACAATTTAACCAAAAATGTTAAATTTATTTTTATCTGTAAGTTAGACGTGATTCTAAAACGTTTTTAGCTTATTTATCATTGATTTTGCGGCGAAAAGCGTAAGCTTTCTGTTTTTCGCACGACTAAGAAAATTTCTGCGGGAAGAGGTCCCATTTAATCCAGCTAATCAGAGAACTTGGCGAACAATTTTAGGTGAAAATTAAATGTAAAATGTTTCATTTAACTCTGCAGAAACTTTTACAGCACTCAAATGTGTATTTTTCATAAATTTTTTAACTTTAAATCTCCGATCACGTTTTGTCAACTTTTCCGGTTGACCTTTTCTTACCTTGTTTTCGGTCCGATTCCTTTCCTTAAAGCATTTTATCAAGCACTTTACTATACAAACAAATAAATTAACTAATTTAGAGACCTTTCAAACCAGTTTACCACTACTGTGGGAAAAAAATTCAAATTTTGAATGGTATTCGTGGGTTTTTACGAATACCAGCCATTTTACAGTAATAAGCACAATATTAAGGAATAAATAAACAAAAAATTAAAGCCAAATGACTCTTAAGTGTCAACGCAGTGCAAAAATATTAATAAAATGGCATATGATAATTTTAATCATGAATTTATTCGAAAATATTTGAGTGTACGATGACTTTTGTGGCGTGTTATTTCTCTGTTTCTTCGTTTTCCGACCAATTTCAAAAAGAAGATCCGTCAATATTTTGAAAAAACCAATGGGTTGTATTTAGAATGACATAGGAATGATGTGAAAAAATATTGAAGTTCATATTCGAATTCAGTTTCGAGTTATATTGATTTTTGTAAACAATTCCAAAGTGTACGAACACTTTTGGGAGCCACTGTATGTCCTACGGTTCTCAAACAGTTTAGTATGGAAAAACGCGATAAAAACAGCAGTATTAGTAATGTCTGAGTTTTCTCTCAACGTAGAAAATGAAAAAGAAAATCCAGTAGCTTTTCCCATATTTCAGGCCATATGTTTGCAGTTTATTGCATTTTATACAAGATTCGTAAATAAATCTCGCCTCAACTCCAGCCGCTGTTTGCGATAACTTCAATACCCGCACCACAAATTCCCATGACGAACTCTTTATAACAGTCATCAACCGTGGAAAACCCGACAAAATATCTTTCAATCGACTACCGACATGACTGTCAACTTGTCGCCTGCCACGTCGCAACACAGCTATTTTCGATTTTGACGGAAAATTCTGTCTTTAACTTCAGTTAGTCGACAATTGAGCCATGAACGGAGTTGACAACCACGATGGGGTGTAAACGTCGAGTGCATGAAAAAAGTGAGAAAGCGGTGGGTTCGAATGACAATGGAGTCGGTGTATGGAACTCCATTCAGAAGTCATTCATGAATTAGAAATAAAATCGTGAAATTGTCCCGTACAGGCTTTTTTTTTTTTTTTTTGCAACAGCTGCTTATGAATGAATGAAGTTGTAGAGAGCTGGAATAAATGTTTTGGGTTGTTTTTCTCACAGATTTTGAAATAATTTTGATCGTTCCGGTTGTTTAGTAAACAACGCTTGTGCTAGAGACAGAAGTGGATAAATTTATTTTTTGAAAGATCACAGGCTACAGCAGTACAACATAATAAGTGCAAATGTAGGGGATTGTGGGGCAAAGTGAAAGAGTTGAGATAACTTATTTAAAGGCACAGCCGAATTTAGCTCTACGCCGCCTCCAGGCAGATCTGAAATCTGCCGCCCCCCCCCCCCTCAAAAAAAAAAAAAAAAAGTTACCTCTTCAGAAATTACTTATTTGGAAAATTTAGAGACAAAATTGCAGCATTGTGATTATTATTACTTTTCAATTTAAAAAAATTGTTCTTTAATGATGCTTAACGTTCCATCCGATTAGGTGTTCCGAATGTATGATATTCGTGCATGCACGTATTTTATCATTCGATAAATTGAGAGTTGTTTTCATCTGTGAATCAACGATTTAAATAATTTCCTCTGTGTTATTACGTTCCCTCACTTAACGTTTCTAAGCACTCCTCAGTGCTCGATGGTATTTCACTTGTAAATTGCTACTGGATTACATTCCAAAAAGCTCAAAGATTCTGCTTTTGAAAACTGCACACTTGAAAAATATGTATCATTTTTAAAAAACTTTTTGAAAACTCCTTTTTGTTCATCGGTTTTTAACTAAGAGCATGCTTTCTTCATTCAAAATCATTCAGCCTCTTTCGCTCGTCACTCAATTTCATTTGCCGCCCATATTAAGCGAAAAGTTTTTAAATATTAATAATGTAGAAGAGAAAATACACGTCAACCACTGAAGAAACCATAATTGAATAAACTTTACGATGGCACTAAAAATCTTTGTCAAACGCCAATATTGTTTGAGCTTCTGGTCAAACGCAATGACTCTTGCTTTTCTTCAATAAACACCGCTATTCGTCTTCACACTCATCGTTTTACACACATCTATTTCCATGCATGAAAAATATTTCATTCTCAAAAGATGAGCAACTTCCTTTTACTCCAATTTAAAGATAATAGTGCCTCGGTGTGAGCAAAGAAACACTTTAAATATCCCCCCCCCCAAAGGTTGTTGCGAACCGAAGCAAGGAAAACGTTTTATACAGATAAATTTTAGCAATATTGGCAGTTTTAATGTGATTCAATGGTAAACTCTCTAAATATGGCCAAATTGAAACCAGATTAAAAAAAAAGACCCCCCATCCGGCCAAATTCGTCGTCAAGTTGGCGACAAAACTTGGCGACCAGAAGCTTCGCGATATATTGCCAAGTGTATGCCAAATCATAGCACCGCTTGAGTTTACATTGAAATTAACAATGATTTTACCCCCAAAAGGTGTAAAAGACCCCCTTTGCAACATCCGAATGCAACCAAAAGAGAAGGTGCACAACTAGACCCCACTTGAAGTCTATGTATCAAATTTCAACTATCTAGGACATACTGATTTCGAGTTTTGCTAGATACATACACACATACGCACATACATACGCACATACATACGTACATTCAGACGTCACGGAAAAACTCGTTGTAATTAACTCGGGGATCGTCAAAATGGATTCTTCAGGTGTCTATACGTTCTTAGGCATGTATCCACGTGTGGTCGGGTTGAAAAAAAAAAAAAAAAAAAATCAATATTCATTCGGGGGCGAGCAAAATGGAAATTAAGGCCGATTTTTTACTTCCTTTTTTCGTAAAAGGAAGTAAAAAAGTGGTTAAAGCAAAATTTGTCGCCCCTCAAAATTTTGCCGCCTTAGGCAGCTGCCTACCCCGCCTATTGGAAAATTGTGCCCTGTTTAAAGGGCAAAAAAAAAAAAAAAAAAAAAAAAAAAAACTGATGAAGCATTTTCCATTTGATTAGTAAAACTATTTTTCTTCAAATGAAAAAAAAAAACTCCATGAATAAATTAATAAATGAGGGAAAAAAGAATGAAACAATATATGATGAACAAATAAATGAATATTTTTTAAATGAGAAATAAAGGAGTGAATAAATTAGTGAAAGAAACCGAAAATACGTGAATGAATGAATAAACAATTAAATGATTTAATTAATGAATACGTGAATGATTTTATAAATGAATGAATAAATAAATCGGCTATTTCACTTCGCTCCGAGTAGTATTTGATAAATTGTACTACTAAATGTTTGTAAACAAAACGTTCGTAACATTAAATAAATATACAGCGCTTAAAATCAGTAGATCTGAATGAAATATTCGAAATGTTAACCAGAAGAATGTTATCTCATATATATAATAGCCGATGATCGAGTAACCCGCGTATTTCAACAATGAAACTCGTGCCACGGCATGATAATTTGATAATGTGTTTTGGTAATGTTTAACATGCAGAGAAAGGCTTTAATGTGACAAGGCTGAACTCGATCCGGTAACTTAACTGTTTTACTGGTAAGACTCATTTTAGGGGAATGAAGAAACGAATCTACTGGAGTTTAGGGTTCATCCACTGGAGTTAAGGTTACAATTTCAACCATCAAAATATCACCAAACAGGCAATGGCTTCGTTCAAATGTAGAAGAGAGAAGCAGTTTTCACCCGTCATACCTTGACGGGCGACTTTCTAGCTATATAATAATCACAAAAAATAGTTTTGATTTATCTCAAAAACTACAATTTAAATATCAAAACTTGAAAATGGCTGTATCAACCGTGGATATTTCGAGACAATTAGTTTCTTACTTTAACGAAATATATGTTTAATAGCATAGCTAATCACTATCAACTGCATAAAATCTTTTACTATTTCACTTTGCCTCATTATTTTACTTTTCCCCACATTAGGCTACAGAAATTTTGAAGAGCACAATCTCAAGACGTATTTTTATGGAAAATACCGCTTGATATTGAAGTAAAGTAATGATCTAATCTTCACATTTATGAAAAGCCTTATTTTTATAAAGCGTTTTATTTCACAAAATAAACTTGCATGAAAAAGAAAGGACGTTTATTTAACGTTCCCTAGGATGGCAACACGACAAAACTTCGTTATTGCCAGCAGATATTTGATCGTGAAAAATGGCTTCCTAAAGTCGGATGAATAGAAACGTAACAATGAAGGAACATCATCGCGGTTTTTGACGCCTGGGTTTGTATTTCCGGCGTCCTTCGGGGAGCCTCCTCCCCTCCAATCCTCTTCAAATATACACCACTTTCTTTTTATGTACGGGGTTTTCTTCGTTTTCTGTCGGCAGCTTTCTTCATTGAAAGAAAATGTTACGCTAAAAGGAATCACTGTAGGGAGCGAAATTGGAATGGGGCTGTTTCCATCAGTCAAAAGTACTAATTTTAGGCACTGAGGTTGATAGAATGAGCAAAAAAAAAAAAAAAAAACATGGAGCGAGGAAATTTTTTTATTTTCAAAATATTTAATTTCTAATTTTTTTTTAATGTCCTATTTTTTAAAAAAGGCGTGGTCTTTATGACGTCACAAGTGATGAACTTTGGCACGCTGAATGTTTACGCTTGCTGTCTACCGCATTTCCAGTTTATGATAATTCAGAAGCGAATTTAATATTGCGCTCTGCGCTAATGGCATGAATGAATGGCATTTCATTACTTGTAATGTCATGCGCAGAAGCGTAAAAAATAAAATTGAATCTGCGCAATGAATAAAATAATTTTCTAAAAATATTAAACTTTATCAAAGTATTTAAAAAATGGTCAAATCCTATGTTTTTTATCATGTTCTTTCAGAAAAAATACATTTTAAAACTTCGGGAACGACCTCATTTTCTGTGCTTAAACATTTGCTTCTAAAACTGAAAGGAGCAGATGAATTTTTTCGTAATTTACTTACTATTCTGAAACACATCTTTTAATGATAATAATAATAATAATAATAATCAAAAACAGTTCCACAGAAAAAAAGCGTAAAAGCGCCTTTGAAGATTTTTTTTTTTTAAATTGACCTTCTAATCCCTCACCGTTTAAAAAGTTCTTAATTTAAAGTCCAGTGGTCAACTCTCCTCCTTCAAACGGGAACAATGGCTTGAAGTCGGCCATTTTTTTAAGTATATGTTTAGGAATAAAAATTAAAGGGCATAATTCCTCGGTGAAAGATGTCATTGTTGCACAAAACAGCATATAAGAACTCCAAATGTGTTACATTCTTATTTCATTGCATAAACTTTATTTAAGAAAGAAAAAAAAAAGGAAAAATCAATTTGAATTCTAAAATTTTGAATTCAAATGATGTTTTTCGCAATCACGAGTTGCGACAGGACCCTACTCATTGGTTACTACCCTACTCACTTGTTTCTAGACACGGCTCCTGTCCCTCCAAGCCTACTTCTCCTCTTGAGCGGTTACGTGTGTACAGTTGTGTATGTGTAGGCTTTTGTGTGTGTGTAGATCTCTGTATATGCACGTTGGCGAGTGTGTATGTGTGTAAAGGCGCGTGTGTGCATGTGTGTGAGTGCGTATGTGTATGAGCGTGTATGTGTGTAGGACATGGACGCCACCGACTAGGAGCGGCTACCGGGGGACGGAGTCGCGCCTGCAGGTGACGGTGGGAGTTGAAAAAGGCACGGACACCAAAGACGGCCAAATGAGAACAATAAGCAATCGTGATTGCTCAAAAAAAGACCTGTGAGCCGCTTCCCCCAATCAACTCTAATTTGAATTCTGAAACTTTAAATTCAAATTATGTTTTTCACAATCACGAGTTGTGACAAGACCCTACTCATTTGAGTTATTGTTACTAGAAATGGCTCCCCCATCCCAAGCATATCCCTCCTCATGGGTGGCTACGTGTGCATAGTTGAGTGTGTGTGTGTAGGTTAGTGCACGTAGGCGTGTGTGTGTATGTGTGTAAAGGCGCACGCGTGTGTGAGTGTCTATGAGCATGTGTGTGCAGGACATGGACCAGCAGAAGTGGATTCTGTGGCGATGGGGGACAGTGCTTAGAACCAGAGGAGCCGCGCCGGTGGGTGGCGTTGCTGCAGGGGCCCCTGGTCCAAGCTGAGAAAGGAACCACAACATCAAGAACAGTCAAGTGAGAACAATAAGCAATCGTGATTGCTCAAAAAAAAAAAAAAAAAAGAAAAGAAAAGAAAAGAAAAACATGGATTCGACTTCTATGTAATGCAGTTAAATTTTGATTATTTCCATTAACAGTATATTAACTTATCTCATAATATACGTCCGTTACTGAGCCAAAAAAATATTTCAATTATGTCTACGTAAACCTACAAAGTTTAATTGCATTACCTAGACGTAGAGCCTATGCTCTTTTTAAAAGCCATGCGATGCATGTTCATGCATATGCAGTCTTTGTAGAGTTTATTTTGCAAAAAATGATTTTGCATAATTAAAACTGAACGGATGTACCTATCTATATATCTATGTTCGAGTCACTTCTCCCGAACGCCAGTGAACTGACCATCGAATCAGGTATCGATAGATTCGTTATTTTTCCGTCTTTATGTTTGGCTATTTAACTTATCCTCCGATAATAATTAGCGGATATATCAATTACAAACTATTAGTTATGATGCTTGAATTTCGACGTAAAATCCCTATTTTTCGAAGGCTTTCCCCCATTCAAATTATTATTCAGTGCTTCATCTCAACTTTCCGTAACAAGACTTTTCTTAAAATTTGTAGCGTGAAGAAAATCATTGAGAAGAATGATCTGCTGCCTTCCCCCCTCTCCCCCCTCGAATTTGAACAAATAAAATTCTGACTTTTGTTTTGAAGCTAAAGTTTCTTTTTTGGTTATTTTTCCGCAATCCGCCGTAAAATTTTACTGAGTTTTTTTTGTTCAAGCTTTATTGTTGAACACGCGTCACTTGACATAAATTTTACTTTCGAGGTAGACCGTGCAAAGCCGGGAGGCGCATCTAGGAACATTATTGGAACTGAATTGCCCAAAGATTAAAAGATGATTTATCATAGAATGACTTTACTCTAATACAATATTCTGTAGTTCTTTTTTCAGTTGAAAGGAATTTTGCAACGCTCGTACCATCAAAAGGAAAAAAAAAAGTTCAAACTTTTTTTTTCCTAACCGCAGAATGGGTGTAACAATGAGAAACCACGGCGTAAACGGAAATCTATCGCTCAGCCAGAAATTGTCATTTTTAGCGCTCTTTTAAAAGACCTCATTTTTCAATGTCAGTCGTTATATAGCTCCGCCCACTCTTAGAAGAAATTAATTTTCGGATGTCATGTGCTTTGTGGATTTTAGTCTTTTATTTTGATATTCAAATATGATGAAGTGAATTTCTTCACGCTTAATAATAATGGTATTAAATCATTATCCATAGGATTACGTAAACATTTTTTTAGGAATTAAAAAAAAAGAGAGAGAGAGAGAGAGAGAGAGAGAGAAAAAAAACGAGTATAATCTGAGCCTGAAGTATCACATTTTATTTGCATTTATTCATAAGCAATAAATTCTCGATATTTTCAGAATTCTCCTAATTCAGTGGTTCTCAAACTTCTCTCCACTGAGGACCACTTGTACCTTTCAGAATCCTTGGCGGACCACATAGATATTATTAATATAAAAAAGAAAATAAAAAGACATTAATTTACGTCTAATTAGCCAAGATTTAAATTGATTATTTTATGACTGTTCACTTCGCGGACCACATGAAAACAGTCCGTGGACCACAGGTTCAGAATCACTGTCCTAATTGACCATTTAAAATACAATTCAACAGAGTTAAAATGTATAAATCTCAGCGGAGTACGTGTAATTTAGATCATTATTGATTCAATTTTGTACCTTATAACCAATCCAACGGCGATTTTGAGGTTATTACCTACTGCTGTGGAACCGTATTGTGGAATGTATCAACCACATTGGGCTGTAACAACGTATTTCTATTTTTTGAAAAAGTCCTGTATAATTAGGGGAGGGTGGCCCAAAACGGGTAGGCCTTCATATGCCACCGCCCCCATGGTGTGTAAGCGGCGATGCATACGTATGTCGTGTTTACATGAACATTCCCGAGTTTTAATCAGTCCCAGCGAAGCAGCAGTAAAGCGACATGGCGCAACCAAGCTTTAAAAAAAAAAAAAAAAAAAAAAAAAAAAAAAAATCTAAAAAAAATGAAGTTTTGTAACTTGTGATTAGTCAAAGACCAGCTTATCTTTTTGACTGTCAATAATATTACGTTATTCTGACACCATCCACCTATGAACTAAGATAGGCATTTCGTTTTTTTTTCTTTTATTTAAGGTTATTATTATTGAAATAAAAAACGTGCCTGCGAGCAAAGTGGGTATAGGATTTAATCATATACTTATTTATAATTTCTTTAAAAAAATACTTTTTTGAATGGCAATTAATTAGTCTATTAATTTAATCAGTTTTTTTCTTTATGTTTTATAAACAAATGCGCCGACTTTAAATTGGACAAGTACAACTTTTTTATATATATTTTTTATAATAGCAGGTAGTTAGTCAATTATTTTAATCATTTACAACTTCATATTTGATTGGCAAATGTACCAAATCACAATTAGTTAAGCTTATCCGCTTTGGGATCCCTGGTAGGGCAAAGCTATTTTTTCAAGTGTTTGTAATATTTGATGATAAATAAATATTGGGTTTTTGAAATAATGCAAAAAATCACTTTTTATTTTGAAGTTCAAGAGCCTTGCTAGGAAAGAAAACCGAAATTGTTGCGATAAAAATCCAAAAGCTACAATTTTTGAGCGTTCTTCGGAAATCTACCTGCTTTGGGCCACCCTTTTTTATTTAACAGTGTTAGAAGAGAGCGAGTCCCAACCTTTGTAAGCACCAGACAAACTTTTTTACGCTCTCCTGCAAAGTAGTGATGATGTAACTGTGACTTATGTTAGTCGGGTTATGAAGTGCAGAATTTATCTTTATATTTCCTTTCCCCATTTCTTTACCTTTTATTTTAAGGTAAAATTTTCGTTAATGTATATCGTATATCCTAATTTCAGCTTGCACGAATGACACGAGGGGACGTTAAATAGTGACTTCAAATCAATATATAGAATATCCGAATTCTCGGGGGCGATTCTATTGATTATCACTATCCATTCACACGCTGGACTTCCTAAAACTTAATAATCTTCATAAAACTTTTTTAAATCTTTATAAAATGCTTAGGGAGTTCTCTTTTTACAAATATTCTCTATATAACATTTAACGTAACGGAAAACATTTTCCCCATGTCATATTGGGTGTATTGTAGTTTTGAGATATTTCATTGTCAAAATACAGGATGACAAGAAATAGCTTAGACGCACATAATACACCATAACTTTAATGCTAATGAAAATATTACGACCAAACTTCAAAATAAATATGAATACATTATTTGATCTAATATTTCAAAGTGGCTACCTTTAGGATTAATACAGAGCTTTAAACGTGTCACAAACTTTTCGGCTCTTAGCCGCAACTCACTTACTGATATTTTATCCTATGCCTTGCATAAGGATTTCTTTAGGGATGCCATCAAAGTTTTATGATGTTTAGCACTGACCCTTGTCTCTACGGGGAATAAGACAGAATAATCCATTGGGTTCAAATCTGGGGAATATGGTGGCCATTGTTGAGCTTCAATGCAGTTCAGAAAGAATGTCTTGCACCAGTCTTGAGTGCCTTTAGCTCTGTGTCCAGATGTGGAATCCTGTTAGAAGGTACATCTTTTGTTTCCAAAGAACTTTTGCGATCACGCTAAGACAACATCTTCCAAAATGCGTTTGCGATATGTTTGACTAATTTTATCCCCTGATCAACAAAAACAAGTGATATTTTCCCACCAATACATATCCCACCATTCGATTCGGTTCGTTGAAGCAGTTCAACAGTGCAAGAAGGTCGTGGAGACAAGGCTGTGTATTAAACTTCCTAAAACTTAGGCAATCCTAAAGAAATCCTGATGAAAGGGATGGGATAAAATATCAGTGAGTTGCGGCCCGGAGCCGAAAATTTGTGACATGTTTAAAACTCCGTTTTAATGCTAAAGGTAGCCACTTTGAAAATTTGTAAATATATTAGATGAAATAATTTATTCATATTTATTTTGAAGTTTTATCGTAATATTTTCATTAGCAATAAAGTTATGGTGTAATATGTGCGTCTAAGTTATTTCTTGCCACCCTGTAATAAAAAGAAAACAAACAAAATGTATACATTTCTTGTATTATTACTTTTTAAAAAGTGCCCCAAATGTAGAGGAAACGCTAAGTAGTGACTCCTAATCAATAGATAGAATATCCAATTGCTGGAGGGCGATTCTATTGATCAGCTCACCACTGTCCATTCACATGCAGGGTTGCCGGTACATGTTCAACTCCTCTCCAACATACGCCACTTTGCTTTGAGCCCCCACACAAAGTAGCAACACTATTGCAAATCTGCTGCGCCACCCACCATTTAAGGAGATAGCAGGTGCCTGGGCCCTGGGGGCCACATAATTAATCGGACCGATTGGGCTCCCTTTCACAACCAATTACTGGGAATTAACCTCGGTCTGCTGCAGACGATGGCCTCTACCTCCTCCCGCCTCTGATTGAGCTCGCGGACTAGCCGTTGCCATGACTACCGCATCGGCTCTTGGGATTGCAGGATGCTGCAGAGCGAGCGGGAGAGGAAGCCTCCAGATTCGGTCATTGCTCGCCTTGTTTAGGTGCGAAAAGGGATGTGTGATTGGGTGGAGAGTAAATTCTATTCTTTTGGGGGTGTATGTTTTTATTAGAGCCATAGTGGTAGCAGAAATAAATGAAATTTGAATTTGATAATGTTATTAGTGTGTATTTTGGAACAAAAGTAACCAATGTCAAAAATATCTGCTTTAAAGAAAGTGGTCGGGAAGTGTTGTACATTTTTTTTCATATTCTTATTAATTTATTATTTATCGTCTGCATTTATTTAACACTCAAAACCGTTCTTTTAATTACCGTTCATTTAATTTGATTGGGTGGAGAGTAAATTTTATTCAGTTGGGGGGGGGGGGGGGGTGTATGTTTTTATTTCGTCCATCATGGTCGCAGGAATAAATGAAATTTGGAATCTGATAATGTAAGTCTGTATTTTGGAACAAAAATAACCAATATCAAAAATATCTGTTTTACAGAAAGTGGTCGGGACGCGCTGTACATTTTTTCGTATTCTTATAAATTTATTATTTATCGTCTGCACTTACTTAATACTCAAAATCGTTCCTTTAATTACTTCTACTTTATTATTACGACTTCCTTCTCCTTCGATAATGCATTAACATATAAGTTACTCTATTTGCATATAGTCATCATGCGTTTTTGTTGTAAATTTATGGTACGTGTTTCTGTGGACTGTTATACTATTGTAGCTGGGGAGCTAACCGATGGAAAACTGCAAATTATGATAAAAAGGTACCACTTGGTAGGAATGTTGTTTATAACTATAAAATGAAATTAAGACCCAGAGGCATTTTCAAAAACCGTTTAAATCCAAGATGGCGGCGTTTTCCAAAATGGCTACCCGTAATA
The DNA here is from genome assembly GCF_026930045.1 of Uloborus diversus. Taxonomy (NCBI): domain Eukaryota; kingdom Metazoa; phylum Arthropoda; class Arachnida; order Araneae; family Uloboridae; genus Uloborus; species Uloborus diversus. The sequence goes on from NC_072737.1 coordinate 94,126,558, forward strand.
CAGTTTTTTAAATATACATATGTCGTACAAAAGAGGTTTTTATATCGAATTATAGGTTTTTCAGGTCACAGATTTTATTTTATACGTTGAAAATAAGCTAAATCTCCATTTTTTTTAAAAGTATAATTTTATTACTTGCAAAAGAGATTACGTGCTTTTCAAAGTACCAATATAGAAATAGGAAAAATATTAAATGCAAATATGTACCAAAATATTAGTCCTATGTCGTTAGTCGAACACTGCTTCATTTTTCGCATTAATTTTCGCCTTGTAGTGTGCAGGACAGAACAGCACTTCTGCACCTACACTTGTTGTCGCAGATTTTGCAGGTACACTTAATGAACTTAGTGCACGAACCAGAAATTTCCAGTAACTCTGATCATTTCAGCTGCCATCCAACCCTATTCACTTGGAGATTGTACACGTATAATACGTTTGTGAGCTTGACCCCAAATGTATCCAGTCTGGAAAGCACTACGCAATAATTGTTGCTGTAAGGCACACTTTGTTGGAGGCAAACTTTCAAGTGGTCGATTTTTTGTCATAAATAACTCTTTCCTTGCATCATTTACAATTACGCTATTACTAGTGGAACAGTACAGTAGTACTACTACGTACCTCTCAAAAATGTCGAAACTTTTGTTCAGTATAGAACTTTGAGGTTGCTGAATAAATAAAAACACCACAGTTGCTTTTTTGAATATCATCCATGCCTTCCAAGTTGATTTTTGGAACTTCCCAGTGAAGCTAGGAATGCTGTCACAAAACCTATAAAGGCATGAAATCCTGGTAAAGCCTTTCTTTTCGAATAGTTTCATGTATGGCATGAATTGTAATGCATTTGCTGTGGCTTCCTGTTACTAAAGCAGTCCCAAGTTTATCCAGACTTAATGTTGACAAGGAAAAAAAGTAAGATATTGAAAAAACTAACTCATCTGTGTCAACGATGCACCTTACAATATTCCTGAAACTGTTTTCTACCATGTCTTGAAGATGCAGCATCATTCTTGAGCTTGTTTCTTCTGGGCCAGGGCAAGTAATATCAATGAGGGAAGTTTTTGCAGCACTATTTCCTTGAATGTCTTCATCTAAAGTCGATAGAACCTGCACATTTGTTATGATACTTACAGTTAACGTACCTAACAGCAGTGGTGACGATTGAGGCTTATAAGTGGAGTAAGGGAGGGGGCGGCAAAAAAAAAAACACTAAAAGCCATAGGATTTTTAGCGAAGGTAAAAGGTGAAAAAAAGTACATAAAAAGGAATTGACATCACTGTGCACAATAACCCTGCTATCGATTACGATAAGGTTCTGGTCATTTTCAAGAAATGGATTTTCAAGTTCTTTCAAAGTGCTATAAGGAGCTCAAACCTTAGTAAAATATTTAGTAAAATATTTAACTTGAAATGAGTGGTACTGCTCAAGATGGAGTCGACTATTTTATTCATGTTTTAGCTTAATATCACACTTAAACTCTATTATTAATCGGTTTATTTGTGGTCTAGGAACCATCCAATGCCTAAGTGCTGATGGATCCTGTGTCAATCCTATTGCACCACCATCTCCTTTTACTATTGCATTATTTTGTTGGTGTGCTTGGTCAATACTAATTGCTGAGAATAATTTATTAGATTTTCGTATCTTAAAATATCCAGAAATAAATGATCGATGTAGCTCTGGTAGTTCAATCTCTGCATCATAAAGATCTTTTTAGATGGATTGAAAACGGACGTGCGTAATTTAAAGCCACAAACCTCTAAAACATTTGTTGATTACTATGAAAATATATTTAAACTTTAAGTTTGTAAAGATATTGAGACTTTCCAATGCCAGAGAATTGATTTTATTTGAGGCATATATGTTACACCAACGATTAAAGGTCAAACTAGAGAAAAGTGGGGAGCAGGAATAAGAAGACAAGTACTTTCACACGGTACTTTACCTAAAAATTGGCCAGGATTTTTAAGAAATTCAAATAACAAAGAAAGGTTCTTTGCTCTGTTAGGTACGTTTAGCTGTAAGTACCATAACAAATGTGCAGGTTCTAACGACTTTAGGTAAAGACATTAAAGGAAATAGTACTGCAAAAACTTATTTTTAAGAGAAGTACCACAATGAAATCCTTGACTGAAATATTACTTATTACTTAACCATAAGTGTTTTCTGAATAAACCAACTCACTGTTATTTTTCTAATTGAATTTAATTCCAAATTACTGCCCATCTAAGGAAATGAACTATATTTGAAGGTTTGGTTTATATTTATCCCAAGGGATTTTTTTTTCTCCTTCAGTTTCAATGAAAACCATGACTTGCATTATCTGTGTCTGAATTTTAGCTCATTAAGAAGAGCAAGTATCAGTCATCAAATTTGAAAATAACTTCAAAAATTCCTTGCATAATAAATAGGAAACAGTTTCTAAAAAACTGTAAAAGTAAAAAAAAAAAAAAAAAAAAGCTGTAATTGTGTTTGCTTTTTAACCCGGGGTATCGTATCTTGATTGTTCTTTTCAAAAGGTAATAAATCAAATGAGAAATTTAATAGTGTTCTATGAACAAATGTCCACCAGTCATTCTTTACAGTTTTACAGTATTTAACTTTCTGTACACAATAACGTTTTCGTTTTTAATGATTAAAAAAATTTCACCTCCATTATAAATATAATAACCAACGTTTTAAAAATATTATTCAGCTCCTCTTTCAAAATTCACTTTTCTCCTCTTTACAAATGCTTTTCAAGATGTTTAAGTTAAAAATTCTCCCAATATTGGAGCGAACCTTTTCCTATAAGAAAAGACGAAATATTACAAAATGTTCTGTTTACCATTCGATATCTTTCAAGATTACGCGTCTTGGAATTTCGAGAAACTTGTCGCATTTAAAAGTACTCCCAAACTTATGCCCAAATGCAGTTCTGGCGCCAGGGAAACATATATTGCATTCATTTCTTCTCATTCCATCATCAAAAGTAAAGCACTTATAAAAATTCCCTACCTATTTCGCTTTTTGTTCATTTTTTGGCGAGGCTTGCAGGTCCCATTAATGCCAATAGCAACCCGATCACTGAATTTCTCCGGAGAATCGTAAAATGCCGAACACTTCGGACAAACTACGAAGCTTTTGGAGAAAAACACCTCCCGCCCTTTTCTCTTCCCCTTTGGAACCATTTCTTCCTCCTCTCTCAACTCCGTCGGATAAAAACTGCGTGATAGGTGTTTACAACCTTTCGAATCAACAAAATACGATCGTGCCTCGAATATTTTTTGGCTCTTTTCTTCCTCCACTTCTTTTTCTACATGCTCCGGCGTTCAAATAAAGTACAAATACTTCAACTTCTATGGTTGTCTGCTTGGCGCCGCTTCTCCAGGCGGTCGCCAAGAGAAGTCGCCATCTTTTAGTGCCGGAATTTTATGTTGGGCGTATTGTTGGCTTCATAAACTTAATACATCCGCTTAGGTTCATAATTTGCTTCGGGGTTGAATATCAGCAGAGTAAGTAATTAATGAGAAGTTTAAATCGTGTGAGATAAAATTGTAAATCAGATAATCCCAGCTATAAAGTCTTATGAAGGCCTTTATCGTAATTGCTTTGTCTTATTAACTTCGAAATGTGGTATAAGTCAGTCCTTTTAAAAGGGAATTGTGATTTCCGTATTTCTGTCGTTTTGACGAAAAGCGATTTAAATAATGCGCTTCCAGTATTCAGTGTAAGGTGTTTTTGTGTCGTCTGTTATTGTGTTTGGGACTCTAATATGAAAAATTTGGTTCTGTTTTTAATAATATTATTTTCAAGTAAAATAGGCCATTTTTCTTCGCATATTGCAAAGTTTCATGAATGTGCGATGAAGTTAATTTTTTTTTTTTTTACGTTTTTAAACGAGATATTTTTGGTAATCACATGATGTCAAGTGTTTGTTGTCTGTAATCCACTAACGTGACATTATTTGTAAATAATTCTAACGTCTGTTTGGAGTTTTGAGAACACTATATAATGTTTATGGCTATCAGAAGGTTTATAAAATCAGTCAAAAAAATAATAAATTACTAGCGGCTACGCCTCTGCTCGCTTCGCTCTCCATCCCCCGAACATATGACGAGGGAGCCACTTGCTACGCCTCTGGGTGACTTTCCTCTGAGTTACATTGTACAAGGTGTTTCAAAAAGAGTGACTCAATTTCAAAAAACCATAACTATTCAGATTTTAATTCGTTTCATTTAATAAAGATGTCGTTAGAATGGGGGACGTCTCGGGTTTTACGGAGTTGTAGACAGGTAGCGCTAACTCTTTCCTCGCCTGCCATTTCAATATTTGTGAAAATGGCGACTGCACGACAAAAATCGAGTTGTTCTACTCTTCGTGAAGTGCAAGTCCGTAACAACTGTTCAGCGTGGTTTTCGTCGAGAATACCCTGGCGTTGGGACTCCTGCCTCGAAGAGCATTAGAAGATAGTATAAACAATTCGAAGACACGTGCTGTTTGTGGAAGCAGTCGATACAGACATGCTTGCAAAAGTTTGGAACGAATTTGACTGCTGTATAAACATATGCCGTGCATCCAAAGGTGGACAGATTGAGCCTCTTTAATTTTGTATAGTAAAAACTTTATCATTATCCGTGTTATATAAAATTAATCTGAAGTGTCTATTTTCAATAATTTTCATATACGCATTTCAAATTGGGTCATTCTTTTTGAAACACTACATTGTTCACTTATTTGAATTATAAATGATGTAACAATTGGAATGCCAAAAAGGAAATGTGGTAGAGCTATAAGTTCCATCTAACAGACTAGCAATCACAAAAGAAAAAATGGCCTTGCTGCTCTAAAAAAGCTTTAAATATTATTGAAACTGTGTTTATTCATTGCGTTGAATATCATTAATTATGAACAACAAAATAGACGAGCACAAATAAACATTGTTTAGATATTTGTTTACATTTATGCCAGGACGGTATTTAAGGGGTGCGTTTTTGGAGTTCTTCAAAACTATTCCGAAAAAAACTTTCTCACACTTTTTTTTCGTGGAAACATTATTATTAGTATTTTATTTTTTGTTTATTTTTTCACTTCATTTGAAAAATTAAATTATTATTATTGAAGAATTGTTCAAACTCAGTGCTTTATCTGTAGCAATCATCATTTTTTTGTAGTTATTTCGAACATCCTTTGTTGAAAAACAATACAGCGTTTTAATTCAAATTTGAATACCCGATGCTAACAAAAACATCAAAGCTTTTCTTAATTTGAAAATGCGAAACTCTATATTTAACTTATCTTATAACTGTCGTAAACTATAAGTTTAAAAAATATTACTTCGCGCGTATATGAGTACACGCATCGATTACTTTGGGTTGTTAAAAATACGTCAAATATTTTTCACAGAGGTGAAGTTGCATTTTATACATATCAGATTTCTTTTCTTCATTTAACAGATACTTCATTTTTTACAGTTTCTCGTAATAATGCCATTAAGCTGCACCACCTTATTTAGATAACTAATTGTTGAAAAACTCAATAAAAATATTCAAATGAAATCAATTTTATATATCATATAGATTTTACGAGAATCTTCGGTAAAACCCTCTCCGAAACAAAAATCTGGTTACGGTCCTGATTTGTGCCTTCTACGTACGACAGAACTGAAGATTCTTTCTGAAACCAATGTATTTTTTTCTAAAATTGCTTTTCGGTCACAAAATTTGTTTATTGCCATGAACTATTATATTAACGTAGAACCAACTTCCGTGAGTAACCGAGAAAACATTTGATTCAACGAATTAATTTCCCCAGTTGAAATAGTTGTTGAATATTTTTAATTTCAAGTCAATATGGCAAAATAAAATGGACATAGGTAATGTACTATAAATCAGCAATACTAGACCTGTGACAAGTGGGTTGCGTGCGACCCGCCATATTTTTCGATTAAAAGGTCACATTAGCTTGGAATTGCTCTAAAACTGAATACAAAACAATTTAAAATGCAATTTAAGAATAGTACATTTTGATGGAAGTATAAAATTCCTAAAAAGAAATACGATTGTTGAAAATACCAAAAGAAGAAAGTTGATAATCATGTCGAAGTTCGGACTTTCTTGGTAAGGTTAGAAACTGAGACATTTCTTTCTCCGCCGTACGAGTCACAAGGCAGAAAAACCACCTTTACGGAAAGCAGTCGTCTTTAAAAACAGAATGGAGCATTACTGTTGTGGAAGCAGAACAAAAAATGTTATGCAACTTCAACTTGATTACAGTAATTGTAAACGCATTTCTCAAATAAAAAACCTGGTACGATATAAAGAAAAATATTTTGAAAATTATCGAAACATTGATTTCTGAACATCCATGTATATTTATTCTTTGAAATTTTAGCGTTACAATTCTTGCAAAATTAATTTTTAAATCGAAAATGTGTTACAGAGTTTATGAAATCTGTAACAGTACAGTATATTTTAAAAATACTTTTTTTTCTTCATTTGTACAAAAATTTTGGAATGCATAATTAACAATTACTTAAAAATAATTGAGTAGCTTAATATTACATTTTCTTAAAAGTAATAATAAATTAGTTGATTTTGTTGCTTGCGAATACTCAAAAATTGTTTTATTATGCATAGTGATTTTACATAATAGTTTAGTGAGTTTGAATTAGAGAAGTTTTCACCATTTCAAATGTAAGTGAAATAGTCGGTTGTGTTTTAGGTACATTGAGATATTAGTTTAAAAACAGGAAAATGTGTGTGTACCATGGCTTTATATTAAAATGGTATTATTAGTGAAAAAATAAAATTAAGAGGGCTCAAGATTTTTTGTTTGAAAGATATTTTACGTTCAAATCGAGCATAGAGACTTTCAGACTTCATGATCTCATGTTACTTAGCCAAGTAAAGAGGGAAAAAAACGAACACAGAAAGACTTTGAGTGACAACATTTTTTGTAAATTACTTTAAACAACATTAAAAAATAAAGAAATAAGTAGAAAGATAAAAACAAAATAAAACCTGTCTATTTATTGTAACTTTCTAATTTACTAAAGGCGATAATTTGCTTCAGAAGAAACTGAACGAGCAAATATTAGAAATCATGATTTAGTCTTTTCATATTTTGTAACAAATTTTTCAGCTATTCAAACGTTTATGATCTATGTTGTTTAGGGTAAACATCCTGTAATAAAAATTAGAATAGCATCATCTGTGTCAAAGGTATATTTTCTTTTAAGCGATCAAAATTTACCCTGAGCTAGATTGATAGTTTTACCCTTCAATAATAATAATAATAATAATGCAAATACTACAAAAATAATAACAATAATAATAATGACCAAAAAAAGAATAATAACGACAATAATAATAATAATAAAATAATAATAATAATGATGATGATGATAATAATAATAATAATGATAATAATAATAATAATAATTATAATAATAATAATAATAATGATAATAATAATAATAATAATAATTATGATGATAATAATAATATTAGTAATAATAATAAAAATGATAATAATAATAATAATAATAAATTCTGATTTAACTATCTGTACTCTTGGAAGATTCTTAGCATAGTTTTGTTAGTCTTATGGAAAACTTTTTACGATTGAAATACATCAGGCTTAAGGTGCGATATATGACTTCACCATTCAGTGAGAAATGAACAATATGCATACAAATGTGACATTAATAATTCTGAGTTTTAGCTACATGTTTTGTATAATATGCTTTCTTAAGCAATACATTTGAACAAATATGTTGTTTATTTTTTCAGAGAAAGATTTGTCTACGAAACCTTATACAAAAGGAATAAGACTGAATAAATCCCACCTACTAGTCTGCCAGGTAAAGACTCTTTAAAAAGTTGAGTTTTTAGAATTTTTATGTTTATTCATGAATTTTTATTTTGTGTTTTTAAAAGTGGTTTCATAGTTTATACTTTTACTTAAGTGACTTTTTATCTTGTTTATGAGATTTTGAAAATAATCTTACTTGACGAGTAACTTGATTTATATGGATAAAATTCCAACTTGGTATGTGAAGCATCAACGATTTTCGATTTTTTTCAATTAATAAAACACTTAGATGATATGATATACTATGCTTTAAAAAACATTTTTACTATATGTGTTACCGTGAGCCCGGAATTGGAGAATGTCGACTATCACCAATGATTTATCGAAAATATTCGAACTTTCATCCGTGTCTTTGGTATACGGATGTATATTTTCATCGGCTAATGTCGACATTTACCTGATTTTGGAGTTTTGCTGATATATACCATTTGCTATTCTGTGTACAAATTTTTATGATTGGATATCAAAATTTTAATATAATACAAATCTACCACCTTTTATGTAACGTTTTACTATTGCATATAATTTTATTATCTTATCTTTTATATATATATATATATATATATATATATAGATATATATATATATATATATATATATATATATATATATAATTTATGTTGGTAAATGGTGTGTGTGTGTTCCCAAAGATCTCAGAAACTACCCGGCAGATTTGGCTGAAACTTTCACCGTTTGTTCCTTTTGGCACTGGGAAGGTTTATAGACCAGTTCGAAAAAAATCCGATTGATAGTTCCTTTTTTATTCCAATTTAAGTCCCAATTTTCGCATAAATGCCCCAATAAGGGGGTGAAAAAATACTTGCACGTGGTAACAATTAATATGTGTCCATTGAAAACGCTGATTTTTCTGATGAAGATGCTATTTGTCAGAAAGTTCTAAGTTGCATATAAAACGAGTTATAAGCTTTTTAGTTCCATGTTCGAAGAATTTCATCAACTCAAATCATTATTTAGTGTATGATCTGCACTTCCAGTTGATATCTAGAATTGTTGTATTGTTGAATATTTTTGCGTTTCATCTGACTGTTCGAGGCCGAGGCTTTTCTCAAGTCAAATCTTAAAGAAACGTTTTACCACCAGATTGGCAAATGGATGGCTGATTGTTTTCCATTTAAATTTAATATAATTAATTGTTTTTTTTAATTATTTGTGCTGATTGGACACTTTCTCACTATCCAATCTACCCGCAGAAATCTCGCCAAACTTTTTTGCAGTAAGATTTCAGTAGCTGATGCATTTGGGCAGTTTTTTCAACTGTCGTTGTTTTTGAAGCCAAAGACTTCGTAATAATGTATCTCAGCTTTCACCATGTGAACAAAATATCGCCATTAAAAGAATCTTTAAAAATGTAAAATAATCCATCAACTAAATTAGGCAAATCCATAAACAACACAAAACTTTCATTAATTTTTCTTTTTGCACAATTTCAAACAATCGCTAAATTTTACTACTTATTTTGCAAACATTTTGGGTGAAACTGTTAGCACCATTTTATGGTGACCAAAAGTAAGTATCTCAGCATCCGGCAACAACATCTCTTTAACGAAAATTAGTAACATACCTTTTTACAAAGTAAGGAGGGGGAGCATTATCCAAGGTATCCCAAAACGACTCCCGTAAATTCGGGAACATTTTAAATCGCACCAAGAACCCACAATAATTGAAATTTCCCAAAATAACTAAAGCAAGTATAAGGGTATAACAGGAAGCTACATTTTTTAAAAACAGTTCGTACTTCAATAGCCATACAGAGAAGGTTTTATACTCCTTGTTAAAAAGAAAAGAAGTATTAACAGATAAATCTTTTTAAACATGTGAAGTTTAATTTCATATTTCGGAAATTCTTCAAATTTGCATATATGCTTAAATGTCGTGCTTTCGTTTTTAAATGAATAGCTCGATTTTTAATCACGTCAAAAAGGTGTGTTTTAAATTCTTTCACTTAAAACAGAAAATAAGTTCAAGTAACGATAGTTTCTCATAATTATTACTGACCCAGGCAACGCCGGTATTTTTACAAGTTGTAAATCAAGTAAGGTTTCAAACAAATTCTGGAAGGAAGTCTGTGCATAGCACCTACAGCCTTAAAATTTTGTACAAAATTACTTTGAGCCCCGGGGGTGTGCACCAGCGGTTTTATTTTTTAAAAATTCGAATTAGTTTCTTTGTAATTAATTTTTTAAGCTCAAATTTTGCGTAAATCGCCTAGTATTTCTTATTAAAGGGGTGAAAATTGCTTGCACATATTATATATCATAGAAAAGGGTAGTCTACGCAATTTGTTTCAACGCTCTAACTTAAATACCGCGAGAGTTATTTGTGTTTTTAGCTCGAACTTTTTAGGTTTAACTAAAATTCAGGCACTACTTTCTTCATTAAATCTATCTGTAAAAAGCGAAGAAAATGTCCTGCAGTTTTCTTTTTGACACCACTGAAAAAAGCGACTTTTTTAACTTCAGATCTAACTCGACCTATAGTCTAAAAAATGAGCTTCTATCTCCAAAGGAATAAAAGTTACAAGCCGTTAAAAATAATTTTCTAATAATCTCATCTCCATTAAAATTATTGATGTTTTATTTGGCGTTGCCATAGTAAAGCCATTTCGATTCATTTTCTTTTTTTTGTTTTGTTTGTTTTTTGACAAACTTTAATGGTTTCGATTTTAACGGAAAATCTTAGGCTCAACTGAATTCAAGCCCCGAGCTAAAAAGCAAAATATACTACTAGAGACCACGAATATGTAAGCAACTTTTCAAACGTACAAAACTGCAGTTTTGCAATGCTCAGGAGCACCTTATCCCTTACGGTTCTGCAAGTTGGTACAAGTTATTTTGAAACCCGGGGAAGGGGTGTTTTTTGCTCCAAAGAGAACTTTTAATGCGTTTTTAATCTGTTTCTTTCTAATTGACGATTTAAATTTTTGCGAATCAAATAAGATTGCGAAGCAATCTTCGGGGGTTGGTGAGCGTTAACGAGCATGGGGCAGAGCCCCCTAATATAGTACAATTTTACTACATCTACAATTCTGTTATAAACCTCATTTAAACAATTCTTCTTATAGGCGTAAACTACAATTTTGATACTTATAGGATACATTCATCACAAAAAAAAAAAAAAAAAACTTTACTATTCCCGGGAAAGATTTTTTAACTCTCAAAATCAGAAGAAAAAAGTTTTTTGCGGTTTTCAAGAAGCCCATTTTGGCAGAAGAATATAATATAAATAATTTACCATTGTTGTTTCAGTGAAGCACACTGGAGAATTTGTAGAAGATATGTAAATTTTTTATATTATACTGAAAATTATTGCCGCATTCCCAGGAAGAAGTTACAAAGTGTGCCATTAATTGGTCGGCAAAAGATAACTCTATGAAAAATTAGCTATATTTTACAATTTTTTCAAAAATACATTAGCATAAATAAATTTTAGTAGTTCTAACTTTTTTTTAAAAATAACAATAATAAAATGAATAAATAATGAGAAAAAAGTAAATAAATAAGAGATAATGAAATAAAAAGTAAATGAATAAACAAGTGAAATAAAAAATAATTATGAATTTGAAGAAAATAAATATAGAAAGTTAATGAAAAATAAATAATAAATTGAATAAAAAAAAATTAAAGTTAATGAAATAATGAATAAATAAATTACATTAAATAACGATGTAAAACTGAAACTGAAAGGGCTGAAATGAAAGGATACTTGAATTTGACGCGAAAGATGCGAAGGATGTTATATTAAACCTTGTTTTGAAATTTATTATGCAATAATTTTAAACGTAATTTTGTGTAAATTTAGAACATACATTTTTGTGTTGGCTTTTTACAAAAAAAGAAAAAAAGTTCAAAGAGTTGAAAAATAATTTGATAACATAAAATCGTTGAAGTAGAACAATCACAATCATCTGGCGATATTTAATTCTTGCTCTCACTGATACTAGTTATCTTAAAATGATTTTAAAAGATCTCTCGCCAAAGATGGTAACCACGATTCGGAGTCTCAAGAGTCTCAGTAACAGGGTCCTTGTTTTATGGGCCCGATAATGGAATGGGGCGACATGCCATTTCGCGGGCGCGATATTGGATTTCATTTCCACAAGGAGTATTTTCCGAGGGCAGAAGTAAAAAAACAAACAAAACTCCAAAACCAAATACAAATGCTCCTCGTAACATTTTTTATTGCTTTATATTTCCCCGCAACCTTTTTAAACGTATTCATAGAACTCCGCCATCCCTGCTTGCTGATGACATAAATTTGCGCCTCATGAAACGATCATTGTTTGGCGCCAAAGCTAATGTGATTACCTATCGCGTGTATAAGCGCACTCTTTTTTCTACCTTTTTATTCCGTAGAGAAGGAGTAATTGGGTTGGCGGAAACGGGATGCTCGCGCACTATTTTTTTTATGACAGCTCGACATCTTAGCGGGATGCCGTTAATGGCGGGAAGAAATGCTTTTGTTCTCCGAGCTAATTATGTTCTTTCCAACGCAATCAACTAATATGTTATCCCGAGAGAAATCTACAGAAATATTAGCTTCTAAGAATACTTTACATCTTCAAGAAATACTTTTTTAAAAATGGCTCCCGAACCGGTTAAGTTTGGAAGTTTGTTTATTTTAAGCGCGTGCTAATAAGATGCCATTAAATAATGAGGATGGTTTAGGTTTTTAATTATTTAGTTGCAGCGCTAATTACTTTAGATTTTTTTGTTCAAAAAGCAATCAATTTTGAGCCCTAACTTCAGAATCTTTGCTCTTAAATTATGGAGGATGCGGAGTTTAACTTTGTTGAACAAATGCTTTGGAAATTAGGAGAAATATCTGTAAGTTTTGCTGTTTATCGAAAATAATCATGTTTGAAATTGAATCATCTTTTTTGTTTCTTGAAATGAACTTTGTTTGAGGACTCTTCAATAGTTTCACTGTTAGAGAAAAGTTTTGCAACGTAATTAGTTTATCAACAGTTTCAGTTAAAGTTTCTGTAATGGTGTTTTAAAGTAGCAGGAGAAACATTTTCAAGAAACTTCCAAAGTTATCTCAGTTTATGCTTGAGTTTTAAGTAAGCCACTTCATTCAAAATATTCTGAAGAGTTCAATTTTTTAAAAAAAAATTTTTTACTCGGCGATTTAGATCTTTGAATGATATTGCATGCATAAATGAAACCGTTGCAGTTAACGAAATCAAAGTGCCGCTCAATGGGGGGAGAAAAATTCTGCTACTCGCATTCTTTAAATAAAATAAATCTTGATCATTAACATAGGAATGATTTTAAACAATTAATAAAGATGAAGAAACGTGTCATTTTAATAATAAAGTAATTTCATAAAAGTGTAGTGGAACTCGTCTTATTGGGATATAAAAAGTGTTTCAACAGAAATAGAAAATGAATGTAGCTAAAAGCAATGTATATCATATTTGGTATATATATATATGACCAAAAGTATTGGGACCCTTTCAAAAAATCACATTTTAAAGGATTTATCGAGAAATAAAAAACCATTTTGTTATAACTTTTTTCGCATAAAGGTACATCCTAGCTGTAATTTTCCATAGAAAGTTGTATCACACATGCATTTAGGGGACCAGCAACAAATTTGGGAAAACAAAAACGTTTTTTGATCATCATTCGTTGTAAACAGCTGAGAATAAGCCTCAAATTTCAAAAAGTGGTTACCTTACTATGTTCAATTATTTTATGTACTTTCGAGAAAATATCACTGATATTCATGATGATATTCATTTCTTTAAGAAGTACCTACACTGTTAAAAAAAAACCTGAAAGTTCAGGTAGTTTTCTGACTGATTTTAACAGAATATTTCTGTAATAACTTCAAAACGTATTTTTTCCTTACAAAAACGGAAATATCACGAAAAAGAATAACGAAAACAGATTTTTTCCATTTTTAGGGTTGCCGCTGTGTTGTACTTTGTTAGTATTCTGATTAGCCTTCAAGTTATGATAAACGTCACTTTTTGATTATGCTTATGAAATCGCACTGTTACATGTTGTTAATTAAAAGCTTATTTAGAATAACATCTCACATGTCGCAGACAAAATAGAAAGCTTGCTATTTCCTGTCTGTAGAGTAATATATTCGTATGTCGAAATTGTTTTTACGCCTTTGGACTTTGTAGATTTGGAAAAAATGTTCGCGCCATTTTCAGACAGGCCAGATGTGTTTTGATCCCCCTGGTGATTTGTTGTGGATTTTACTGAGTCAGTATTAGAATATTATTGCGGTGTATTATTTTGCTCAATACTTCGAACAATACTATTCGTTAGTCATATTGTGTGTTCTAGCGGTGAGAAAAGTTTTAGGATATCTTGTTATCCATTTAAAATAAAGGCTATTTATTGGATTACTTGTATCCAGATGCAATTTAGATACTTAAATTTAGCACCGCTGGTCACATGTAAGTATTGTTGAATATCTTTGTACATGTTAATATACAAATGTATTTTTCTTGTTAATATGCATTTGATAGAATTCCCATGGTAGCTGATTTAGAATTTATAGAACTATTATAAAGTTATTGTTTTTGCTCTAACGCATTGTATTCTTTTGAAAGTCATTAAAACATTAAGTGCCAACATTTCGTATCAACCGGAGATTATCGTGGTGTGCGAGCAAGACAGAAAAAATCACTCATTTTTTTTGACTGATTGAAAGTAAACATTTTAAATCTCTAAATAAAACTATTTCTTGCTGTTATATTTTTTGCGAAAAGGCATAGTAGATTGTTAATCTTTGAAAATACGATTAAAATTTTGACAAGAATAAGTTTTCTTGACTACTTAGAAATCTGGAAACATTCATTACTCCTTTCGGGATTTCATTTATAATAATAAATATAAATTACTTAATTTATTTTATTAGGATATCATCCAACCACTTATTTGAGATTATTGCAAGTTTCTTGTAAAAACATTTCGGGCAAAACGAACTGATTGATATGTTTAGCCTAAGTATAATGCTTATGCACTAAAAATCTATGTTGCTATTCCAATGAGTGAAAAATGCAGAAATCACCGGGGGGGTGGGGGGGGGTTATACATCATCTGAGCCAAAAATTCTTCACGTGTATGTCAATGATTCTGCTTTTAAACACAGTAAATTGGTATACTCTCCAATCAGGTATATTATTCCATGATAAAGTCAACTGGTTTTTAGTGGTATTTTATTTGACTCATTCTTCAAATAAAAATATTCTATGTTTCATATATGCTTTTCCATGCCACCCCAGACAATGTACGACGAAGAGAATATCGAACAGTATCAGCAGGGACAATTGGTGTCATATTCAAATCCATCAATTTTTCTGCTAGTACTATTTGATTAATTTGATTCATCTGAAGGTGTATAGTAGGTAAGTTATCAAGCAAAATTTTCACTTAAAATATATTTTAGTAATAAATACAAATTAAAAAAATAATAGTTTTTGAATGGTTATCTATTTTTCTATTATACATATATCATTTTAAAGATAGAATAAAAAAACGAGAATGAAATTTCTGTAAAATATGTGAAAATGAAAAACGAAAAAATAGCGCAACGAAAAATCAAGAACCAAAAGTTCTGTAAAGACACAGAAAGTTTTAAAACGGAAAAATAGATGAACGGAAAATTTAAAAACGGAAAAATAGATCAACGGAAAGAAGAGAAATGGAATTTTCGTTAAATCACGGAAAATTTATAAATGGATGAACAGAACTAAACGGAGAAATAAGAAATGGAACTTCTGTTAAGTCACGGAAAATAATTTAACGGAAACGTAATATTTACGGCACTTTGCTTCCGGTACTTTATCCGTTATTTTCAGGAAATTTTTTTAACAGTGTACGATTTTTTTTTGAAGCTTTTTGGCTCATAACGCGTAAAGTTTTCCATCAAAACGTACCAAACCTTCAGAAGGTCTCTCAACAGATAAGAGAAGTATAATACTAAAATTTGAAATTAAAATGTTAAAAATTTGATGAAATATGAACGTGTAAAGCAATTAATTTTCCTCTGCGCATGCACGAAAGATAGCAATTTATAGCTTTCATAATCTAAACCCCAACTGGATTTCCCAACTCATAATAAAATTTCAGTTCAATATCTTAAAAAATCAGTTATCAGCGATCTAATAAGCTTAATTTGAGCAGTTCTTGGGTAGACGACGAATCGTGAGGGATCGTTCGCAAATAATCTGTTTTTATTATGAATCACACTGAGCGATTGCAAGCAAATGTTGCAAACTTGCGAACGAGCCCTAACGAGTCGTCGCCTATCCAAGAGCTATTCAAATTCGGCTTATTACATCGCTGCTAACATTCTGGATTTTTTCGATATTGAAATTGGAATTTTATTATGAGTTGAAGAATCTAGTTGGGGCTTAGATCAGGGCTTCGTAACCGGTGTGCCGCGGCACACTGGTGCGCCGCAACAAGGAATCCGGTGTGCCGCAGTATTTTCGTAGTTATATAAAAAGAAAGAGCCTTGACGTATTTTATTTTAAAGTTACGACCGAATAGCGTTTGTATCGTTCTGTAACTTCTCAATTCACCCTGTCGATCATGTGCAATAAGACATACCCATCAACAAGGGGAAAGGCGGGATTTGCTGCCCCACCTCTTTTAAACTTCTTGTGATCCTATTAATTTCAGTTTTTGAAAACGGATTTTAATTTCCAGGAAATCAACCAATTATACAGATATTTTCTAAATCTTTCGCAAACGGGAGTATCGTCCCCTCCCCCAGGAATTTTAACCCCAGCTTTAGCTTTTGTTTTCCTCTTTTCCAGTTCCGATACTAATTTCCTTTTATCGTAGTTTCTCAAAGCTCGATTCTGAGACTTAGTAAAATAGAAATTAAAACCATACACTGTTTCCTCCATCGTGAAGCTCTCATGGCAGAACTTACCAGATGAGCTGAAGTCAGCTTTAGCTGAAGTCGTGAATTTCATAAAATCGAGGTCGCGTAATACTCGCCTTTTCTACGTACTTTGTGAAGAAATGGGGGCAGATCACCACCCCTACTTCTTCATACAGAGATTCGCTAGCTTTCATGTGGTGAGGTACTATCAAGAATTTTTGAATTGAGGGACGAGGTACGTTTTGATTTTAAAAAACGAAATGCAGTACGCCAGGTTTGTTGCAAGACAAATATTGGATGTCAAAACTAACGTACATGGCTGACATTTTTGAAAACCTTAACGAATTAAATCGGAAAATGCAAGGACAAGGAAAGAATTTGGGTTACATGTATGGACAAGCCAAACGGGTTCAAATCAAAAATTCAGCTGTGGTGAGAAGTAGTTCGTGGCTCATTGGACATGTTCAAACGGACCGTCAACATGGTATGTGAAGAAAATGGCATGGAAGAAAAGCTGCTGCATATGGTGGCAGAAAATTTAGTCATACTTCAGGACACGTTTAAGCGATATTTCAAGAATAGTAACATAGAACAGTATGACTGAACTCGCGATTCATTCTCTTCATCTGCGGATGCATCAGTTAAAGACCTTTCTTTGAGGCGCGAGAATAATTTATGGACCTCAAGAGCGACCGTACTCTTACACATAAGTGAAGTGCCTCTGGACGAATTTTGGTTACTTGTTAAAAATGAGTATCCCACTATCTCCTGTCTTGCTATTGATGTTCTGCTGCTATTTTCAACTACATATCTTTGCGAACTCAGCCTCTCTTATAAAAAACAGTAAGACATCATCTCCAAAGAGCCTGGATCAAGAACTTCGTGTAGCTCTTTCCAGCATAGAGCCGAACATTAAACGTCTTTGCAAAAATTAGTGTCAAACGGAACTTAGGAGCTTGGTTTTAATTTCTTGCTTGCTTCTTTCTTGAAATATTATTTGATAAATCGTGTAATTGCAGTGTGCACTTTTATGACATGTTTGATAGAAATGCTTTGAAACATATGAAGGATAATTTTCTGTTAATAGCCATAGTTTGTTGTTCATTATCAACCTCAATGCATTCGAAATATTTCTGCTTTCTAAATAAATTTAAAGGTTTGTTGTAATTGTTTTATTGATATCAAAAAAGTCCCCCCCCCCCGTCTTTTTACCAGTGAATGAGAAAAACATTTTTATATTACCACTTCGAAATTAAGTTCAGTGTGCCCCGTTGATCTAGAAATTTCTTAAGTGTGCCGCAAAGCAAAAAAGGTTGAGAAGCACTGGCTTAGATTATGAAAGTTATAAATTGCTATCTTTCGCGCATGCGCAGAGGAAAATTAATTGCTTTAAACGTTCATATTTCATCAAATTTTTAACATATTAATTTCAAATTTTAGTATTATACTTCTCTTATCTGCTGAGAGATTTTCTGAAGGTTTGGTACGTTTTGATGGAAAACTTTACGTGTTATGAGTCAAAAACCTTCAAATAAAATCCGTAGATCTGAAAGAAATGCTTATGTCTTCAGAATATCAGTGATATTTTCTCGAAAGAACGAAAAATAATTGAACATAATAAGGTAACTAATTTCTGAAATTTACAGTTATTCTCAGCTATTTACAATGAACGATGATCAAAAAATATTTTTACTTTCCTCAATTTGTTGCTGGTCACCTAAATGATGATATGGGGATGGATATTATGGATGATATAACTTCTAATGGAAAAAGACACCTATAACGTATTTTTTATGTGACAAAAGTTACAAAGCAATTAGTTTTATTTTCGAGAAATCCTTAAAAATGAAATTTCGAAAGTGTACCAATACTTTTGGTCATATATATATATATATATATATATATATATATATATATATATATATATATATATATATATATATATATATATATATATAAAGTATACAAGCCAAATAAGTTTTAAACATTTTTTAAGAAAAATAATGGGGAGAAAAGGGAAAATCCAAGCAGCAATTTAATAGAAAAAGTCAAAGATTGAATCCAGAGCTCAGCGGCGATTGAGGATTCAATAAATATGGTCACAAGACTAAAAAATTAAACTACTTGGCTTATATATTTTTCTTTTTAGTTTTTTTTTTCGGTTTTTACCGCGGTCGGGTTTTTTGTTTTTATTTAATAATTTTTTATCCTCCATATTTAGAATGATACCAACATAATTTATGTGGACCATCAACTAAGTTTTGTCTAATTTTTGGACTTAGAACTAGATGCTCTATTACGAAACTTATTGTTATTTCGAAATCTTGAACGAGATAAACATTTTACTGAATTTTTTAACTCAATAATAAGTTCATTTTTGAGTGTTTCAATTTTTTGAACTACCTTCAACACTAGAAATTGCAAATGAACAGTTTGAAACTTGACTAATTTTATCGGCAATTAAAGCTTAACCAGCTAAATTATCCGTAGAGGCGGATAAAATTCGCTGCATATTAGTAGGCAAACGTTGCAACCATAAATTACTCAACAAGTTTTCGTTAATGTTTTTACCTGCCAAATTCTGCATTTCATTCGTTAAATGAAAAGACTGACTATCACCTAATTGCAGATCGCGCAATAATTTTTGAAGTTTAATTGTTTCAGACTGAGCAAAATAAGTAAGATTTTTTTCTTTTAATTTGGAATATGCATTATAAGTCGGCGGATTGAGAATCAATTCTTTAACGCAAGTCAGAACCTTTGTATCTAAAGCAGCAGCGACGTGGTGAAATTTTGTTAATTCGATAGCAATGCCACTTAACGTAAATTGGGAATCGATTTGAGTAAACCATAACTCAGGGTCAGTTTCTCAAAATGGAGGTGCTTTAAACCCGACTCTGGAAAGTTCCAATTTTGAATCACTTGAAATGTTAATATTTTCGTTCAAATTTTCCTGAGAAATAATTTTAATTAAACTATATCATACACAGTTTAATCATATACTTCAATAAACACAGGGCAGAGCAATCGAATAGAGTTTCTAAACAATATAGCTGATCAATCCAGAACGAAAAAGATGCCCTCGCATAGATAAGAAATACCGGCAATGAAGACAAACAATGCTTCACTTACCCAATTGAAGAATTTAAATGGACGTTTTCACAAATCTGTGAATTCGAGCACAATAAACGTGTGAACGCTTTGAGTGAATAACTCAAGCCCTTCAGCGTTGAAATCTTGACCACCAAGTGTTTTAAGATTTTGTGAAGACAGTGCAAAGTTAGAACTGGGTTTAATCACGAGAACCATGATATATTGACAAAGAGAACGGGTCACCAATGTAGCGGGTATTTGAAGTAGCTCACAATTATAAAGCGGAAATCACACTACGTGAAACAGAATGGGCATTTGATTTTATTTGGTTTCTAAATTGCACATTACACTTCACAAAAAGTCTGCAAATAAATTTGAAATGATGGCAAGCGACCTTGCTTGTCGCAACAAGGTGTATATACTTTTACGTGATACATATTACGTGATACAAAATTTACATAATTTGGCGTTGCCCTTATTTTCTTCTTAGTAGGCTTTTATACACGTAATATAACCAATCGGTAGTCAGTTTTTTGGGAAATGCAAGGATATTCAGTGAAAATTAAAGAAAGAAAGAAGCCCAAAATCGGAGTCAGAGTCGGCATGTTTTCTAGCGACTCCGACTCATTTACTCCAAAATCAGCCCGATGTCGACTCTTCAACTCCAACTCCACAGCCCTGCTAGTAACTTTGAAAAAAAGTTGATTTATGATTTAAAAATAATAATAATAAAATCTGCATTTAAATACAAATCCTGCGATTAAAGTTGAAATTTACCTGGTCTTGATTTTTTTTTTTTTTTTTTGTAGATCTTTTTACAAAACCTTCCTTTAGTCGCAACGCTAACGATGTTCGAATGACTTATACCTCTTTCAATTCAAACCACGACGGCTGAAGCAATTTTGTAAAAAAAAGTTGATTTATGATTTTAAAAAATAATAAAATCTGCATTTAAATACCAATCCTGCAATTCAAGTTGAAATTTACCCCCCTTTTTTACATAATTTATTTTGCAGCTTTTTTGTCGTAACGAGGTTCGAATGACTTATACCTCTCTCATTCTAACCACGACTGCATGAAAATGGAGGGAAGTTGTACAAAAAACAGCGGTAAGAGCTTGGACATACATTTCCTCGTTTAACTCTATCCCTTTTCAGCAAAATAAATATCCCTTTAATTGCCACTTTATGTTCCTTAACTCTTTCTGCCTTTTGATGAAATGTGGAATACATATTTCAGTAAGAGAGATGTTATCGTAACTGTAACGCATATATTCATCAAGGGAAAGCGTAAAAAAATATTCGTAGAAAAAATAAAATGTTGATGCTCGCTTGAACTTCTCAGTCATGCAATCACTTTTGTAGAAAAGTGTGTACGAGGGGGGTAGATGACACATTTACTCCCAAGAGGCCAAGTGAGGAACCTCCACGGCGTTGAACGGGGGGTAAAAAAAGAACACAAAAATATCAAAAGAAAACTTCCAAGCTTTATTAACGGCATTCTTTACTTTAGGGTTGTATACGGGGAAATCGGAGTAGCCATAAATTTCAATTGTCATCTAATTAGACGATTTTTATTTTCGTACAAAAAAGCACGGTTTTTTTTCCCACCTCCATCTTTTTAACCAGCAAATAGGCAGTTTCTTTAGTGCTGTGCTTTGTGACTCGTAATGGCTTTTTACTACGGATTAAGTGCTTTTTCAACGATGTTCCACGCTTGGTGAGGTCGTAACACCAAGATTCCATATCGAATTGAACTCTGGCTGTGTATTCCGGAAATGTGACGGAATTTTTAGCTTTAACAAGCTCGCCGGTAAAAAAAGTCGACAAAAAAAAAAAAAAAAAATCACTGTACTGCTTACAGTTGCTTCCGATGAAGTTTATTTTCAAGGAGAATGAAGCAGTTGCTGTTATCTCTTTTTGGAAATTGAGCACGTAATATCTAGAATTGAGTAGTTGTCAACGTAATTGAACGATAATTGAAAAAAAATAATAATAACGAGATAAATAAATAAATTTAAATTAATCAATTAATTGAAATTAATCCTTGCTTGGTGAGGTCGTAACACCAAAATTTCATGAATTGAACTCTGGCTGTGTATTCAGGAAATGTGACGGAATTCATAGCTTTTCGCAAATTCGCCGGAAAAAAAAAAAAAAAAAACTTGCACTGCTTAAAGTTGCTTCCGATGAAGTTCATTTTCAAGGAGAATGAAGCAGTTGCTGCTGTCTCCCTTTGGAAATTAAGCGCGTAATATCTAGAATTGAGTAACTGACTAAGTAATTGAATGATAATTATAAAAAACAATGTATAAATTTATTGCACTTAATAAATTAACTGAAATTGATTCTTGTTTGGAGGGCTCACAACACCAAGATTCCATATCGAATTGAACTCTGGCTGTGTATTCCGGAAATGTGACGAATTCATAGCTTTTCAAAAGTTCGCCGGTAAAAGAAATAATAAAAAATAAGAAAACCTTGCACTGCTTACTGTTGCTTTCGATGAAGTTCATTTTCAAGGAGAATGAAGCAGTTGCTGTAGTCTCCCTTTAGAAATTGAGCACGTAATATCTGGAAGTGAGTAACTGACGAAGTTAATAAATGATAAGTTGAAAAAAATAACGAAATAGATAAATTAACTAAAATTATTAAAAATTGTTATTTATTATTTGATAGTTAATCGACTTTCAAATATAGGTAAAATGATTGTTGCTGTCCAAAAGCAAGTCCATAAGTTAAGATTGAGATGTTTTTAAAATCCTATACTGTGTGCTTTGTGTTTAAATAAACTGCAGTGCTACTAGAAAATCTCAGAAAACTGGAGTTCCATAAAAGTCTCTAGTAACGATACAGTGTTTAACGCTCTCAATTTTATTTAAGGAGAAATATCGTTACTAGAAAAGTGTATCAGATCCCAGTTCCCAGTGGCTTTCTAGTTAGTACTGCAGTGTTTTTTACATTTACTTGACTATCCACTATTATTATAATCGAAGGAAGTCGTGGTGAAGGGGGAAAATTAAATTATTTATATAA
The DNA here is from genome assembly GCF_026930045.1 of Uloborus diversus. NCBI lineage: Eukaryota > Metazoa > Arthropoda > Arachnida > Araneae > Uloboridae > Uloborus > Uloborus diversus. The sequence continues at coordinate 94,149,415 of NC_072737.1, forward strand.
TAATCGAAGTTTACGTTTAGCGCAGTCCTGTACTCTGGATCTATTTTGTTAAGGGATCCAATGTATAGTAGGCGAATATTAATGAGTGAAGTGAAATAGTGGGCTAAAGTGAAACAGTAAAATATTTTCCTTTTTCTGCGTCCCACCTATCCAGTAATCTTTCAACTATGTTGTCAAAACTTGTTGATTGAATACCCAATCGGAAAAAAAAATGAAAATCTACGTACATGATAATGCAAACCATTTTCAAGATTTGGTACTGATATTGTATGACTTCAAAATAGTTTTATTTTTACAAAATGAGAATGTTCTTGTTATTGCTATCTTTACTAATAATAAAGCGTAAGTCTCTCTGTCTGGATGCCTGTAGGATGTCTGTGACGCTCATAGCGCCTAGACCGTTCGGCCAATTTTCATGAAATTTGGCAAAGTTAGTTTGTAGCATGGGGGTGTGCACCTCGAAGCGATTTTTCGAAAATTCGATTTTATTCTTTTTCTATTCCAATTTTAAGAACATTTTCAGGAGAAAAATTATCATAAGATGAACGAGTAAATTACGAAATCATCATGACGTGGAATGGGAGAGCGAATGAACATAGCCAATTGGCGAGAAATTCGTCATCTATTATTTGTAAATATACAGGCGAACCGAATGACCTTTTAATTTTCAACTACGGGCAAAGCCGTGCGAGTACCACTAGTTTCAAATATAGTTAAAGCCTACTGATGTTAAGTGCAGCACTGATTTAATGAAAATTAAATATGATTTGATTTTGAATTATGTTGTGCAGTTTGACAAGTGCATACGGACAAAGTGGAAAAGTTTATTTCATTTATTTATTCATTCAATTCAGAATTTAATCTCTAACAAAAAAAAAGTGCAGGAGCCCTATTGTCCCTACCATTTTTTTAATGCGAAAATAGCCTGAATGTGAGCTAAAATGTTAAAATTTACATAAAATTTAAAATAAATGCAGGAGCTCAGCTCCCGTGAGCTCCTATGCAAATTAAATCCTGATTCACTTACATAATCAACGATTTATTCATTTATTAATTAACTCCTAAGCATTCATTTATTAATTTCCTTATTTATACTTCATTCTCTAGTTTATTCACACATTTGTTCAATCATTAATTCTTTTATTTTTATTCATTCTTTAATTATTTAATTTATTAATTAATTTATCATTCGTTTAATTTTGTTTTTCGAAAGAAAAATGTGGTAATTTTCCATTTTTATATATAGGCACAAATTTACTGTAAAAACTAAACATAAGATTTCCATACAAATAATCAATGAAACCCTAATTTTACGTCTCTCAAATCTAGTTTTCCAGTACTTTACGTTTTTTTCATCAGGTTCAAGTTTTTACCTACAAGGGTTGATTCAAAAGTAAAGTTCCCATCAATTTTACAAATATACAGCACTGTCTATTTTCATTGAAATTTACATCGTTTTAAAGAAAGAACGTTTCTCTATTTTTATGCATAATCGCCATCTTTTTCTGTGCATTATTGTCAACAGTGCCCTAACTTCTGTATCGAGTGTCACAGAATTCCACCGCCAATCCGTTGAGGAAGCATCACTGCAATTGTGAAGAATCACTTATTTATTAGCTCTGAATACTCAGTTCGAATCAGGAAGTACTCGGCTTTAAAGACAACATTTATTGAAAGACTAGCACAATAAAACATTAAGACTATTTACAAACTTGAAATGAAACAATATAAATTCCTAAAACCATCTCAAAGGTGTTAATATTATAATCACATCACTTTTTCCAGACTCAAAATGGAAAATGTAGCTCAAACTTAAAATGAAATTATCCCCGCTTGCTCAACATTGGAATTCTATGAAAACAAAATTAAAACTCTCCGTTGTTGCCAAACTGCGCCAGCAAAACTTTCGGCGGCTTAAAAGGGAGACATCAAAAGATGGAGGCGTATCTCAACAGCAATCAGAAACGGAGTGTTTTGTTGACTGTCATGTCCCACTCTCCTAGCAGCCCGGAGCTCGATTCTAGTGATTACCACTTGTTTCCTACTTGAAAGTTTAATGAGCACTTTGATAGCCAATGCTTCCGGAACGAAGTCAAAAAAGGGGTTGAAACGCTTCCTAGGCGGGTTGGCGGTGGAATTCTATGACACTCGATAGAGAAGTTAGGGCACCGTCGACAATAATGCACAGAAAAAGATGGCGTTAATGTATAAAAATAGAGAAACCTTTTTTTCTTTGTAATGATGTAAATTTCAATGAGAATATAGAGTACTGTATACAGTTGGCTCTTTGTTTAACGATTTTCTCTATTTAAAGAATGCTTTTCTCGGTCCTGGAAGCTCCACTGTAGTTTTAAAAGCATTCTTTTTAAGAAAGCATTCCACTTAAGGACGATTTTTTGTGGTCCCTTGAAAGTAGTTAAACAGAAATTCAACTGTATTTGTAAAATTGATGGGAACCTTACTTTTGGATCAATCCTCGTACTGATAATGATTTTACCCGGATGGAAAGTTTGTTATTTATGATTTTCCCGCATTTTACGTTTTTCCGGGAATAAAAAAAAAAATAAAGAAAATGTTCTAAAATAAGTAATATGTTTCTTTTTGGGCTTTTTCAAAGCTAATCCACGCTGTTGAAAGTAAATCCATGAAAACAGAAATGCTACTGCTCCATCCATATATATTACGGACTATTTTCCACCTAAACGACTGGATTTGCAATTAAATGTGTTAAAATGATCTAAAATTGTATAAATCATTATGTTATTTTCGTAAAATATAGATATACCTTTTAAAAGAGTTATCATTACCACCTTTAGTTTTTTCTAATTTGGTTTCTGCTTTCTATGCATTTTACGCATTTTACGTTTTTTTAATCTAGTCCTTTGAGAAATGTAAAATCTTGGTTTCACTGTATGTAAACTCGCTTATAAAATATATTGTTAGCTATTGACGAACTGTATTTTTCAAATACAATTTCCAATTTGTTTACTCTAGGGAATTTCAATTTATCTTAACTGTTTTGACTGAGCTTCATGTATTTTTTTTTTTTCGAAATGTTAAGCGAAGTTCAAATTAAAGTTTTTCCTGTTCAAGTGATTGACCTTTATTAACTACAAACTATTAATCTATCAATCACCAATGCTTGAAGTATTAGGCAATTTATTTATTTATTATTGAAGTTTGTAAATTATTAAATGCAAAATAGCAACGCTGTGCTGTTTCGTTGGCAATACGTTTTTAACATAGTTTCCTTGTGCTCAAAAAAGAGGGAATCCAAGCCTTTAAATAAAAAAAGCATAAAATAAAAGCAAGCGTCAAAAATAAAGAAGGAAAAAAGTTCTAGTAATTAGAAGTTCTAAACGGCCATAAATTTCCGTGACGGATCGTAAATAAACTCGTAGCTCAAGAAGGGCTCGTAAGATGGATCGCGAGCATAGCAGTTTGAGATTCCTCTTTGAGCTAACTTGAATTTACTGAGTAGCTGTACTTTCAAAAGATTAAAAGAAAAAAATGCATCGCTTTTTTTGCATAGTATAAGTGAGTATGAGATAAAAGTATTGAAGGATTAGATAACTACACTAAAAAATTGGATGTCTCTACACATTGGACACTTTCTTAAGTTGGACGCAATTTATTGTAACTGTTTAAGCTCCTACATGTTCTAAAACGTCTTTGACCTGGATGCCTTTTTATCTTTCAAGTTAGCACCATTGATAAAGTTTCGATGTGAAATTTCAAAAGATGTCACCAAAACTAGATGAATTGTTGTACATTTGGCATATGTAAAACAACAATAGAGTATTAAAATCTTGGAAATACCTAAAGAGAGAGAAAAACATTTTTAACGCTCATGAAGGGGAGGAAACTTATTTGGTCTATACACTGTAATAAAAATTCGGAAACGTTTCTGAGTATATCGTGCAGCTGCGGTTCATGAAATTTTCAAAAACGTTTCTGAGTATTTCGGAATTCTCTTTCTGTAATGTCCGGAAACGTGTCTGAGTATTTCGGAATCCTCTTTCTGTAATGTCCAGAAACGTGTCTGAGTATTTCGGAATCCTCTTTCTATAATTTCCAGAAATATTTCTGAGTATTTTGGAATCCTTTTTCTGTAATTTTCAGAAACGTTTCTGAGTATTTCGGAATCCTCTTTCCGTAATTTCCAGAAATGTTTCTGAGTATTCTGTGCAGCTGTGGTTCATGAAAGTTTCGAAAACGTTTCCGAGTATTTCGGAATTCTCCAAACAATTTTCAAAAACGTTTCTGAGAATTTCGGAATCCTTTTTCCGTGATTTTTTCTAAAAAATAATTCTTTACTATAGTATTGCATGCCATATCAGTTTCAATTCTTTCATATCTAAGAGCAATGAAACAAGCAATTTTAGAGTCATTCGTGGATTTTTTTTTCTGAATTTCTAATGACAAATAGCATGGTTAACAGCATAACATATGCACAGTTATAAATTTTTGAAAATTTATGAAATAATATAGTAGTTTCATTCATAATCACAAAATCGTCGGGGGAGGGAAGGGGAGTACTTTCTCAAAAGTGGGATTGTTTGTTATCAATATTAAACTTCAGTTTTTCTCTCAATACTTTCAAGACAAAATTATCAACATATTGTATTTTTAATGCAGAACTTAAAAACATATCTTGTATCAAACTTGATAGCTTTTATTTTCGGATAAAATTTGACAGAACTTACCTACACTTTGCGTTCCGAAATTCGTTCACGTCAATTTCTTTGACGAACAAAGTGTACCGAAAAGTACCAACAGAGAAATTGATGAATTTAAATATGACACCAAAGTCCCCCTGCTGGAACCATTCGGGTTTATTCTTATGTTCTTGCCCTTTTCCAGTTTTATCACAAATATAGATACTTAATCAAAATAGGTTACTGATTTTATTTTTAGATTGTGCGCAAAATGCATGATATATTTTATTTATTAAAACATTGAACTCTATTACATGATTATTCCATTTCATCATTTCATATATACGAGAGTCCCCCCCCCCCACACCACAATAGTGATGGTGCACCCATAAAATGATATAAAGCGCCCCCCACCTTAAAAAAAGCAACCCCTTGAAAATGTCAATGGCACAGTCTCTCACCATATGTGCATTGCATATTAATAACATAGTATTTAAAAACTGATCACTTTTAAAACGATGACATGAAATAATATTACTTTTTATTTCAGCATGTAAATGCAGCTGTTCCATTTTTGCCACTGACTCATTCCTCCTGACTGTCCTACATTAAACGAGTATATCCACGAAGGAAATGTTATTTTCGGAACTAATGTCAAGGAAATTTTTTATTGTTAACCACATTTAACAAAATGAATAAGCAGATGAATTAATTTCATAACTATGTTCTTATTAATAGATAACATGGTCATTTTCTAATGGTATAAATATTTTTAAATGAATGAATAAATTATAATAAAAAAAGATAAATTATACCGGCACATTTTTTGTGAAGCATATTACAATACTAGAATATATTTGCATTACCATATTTCTAATGAATTAAACAATTGATTTTTTCTTTCTTTTTGAAACAAAATGTATGTACATCCAAGTATTTTGAAATAACTTTTCTGTGATTGCTTCTCAAATATAAATCTTATTTCTTTTGCGTAATTAATCAGTTTCAGTTGGTTACAACAAATAGTACACCGCGCACATGTAGGATAACTTGAAATTAATTCGATAAACCCAAAAACAGTTACAATTGGAGCTTCATCAAATGCAAATCAACAAAAATATAAATGTATATAACAACATGTTTTAAAATATTCATTAATACTTACAAGTGAACATGAGCGGAAGAAAATCTAAGTACCTCCATTACAACTGAATAAGTAATCCAAAGGGTTTCGTTTCATTAAGTATAAACACGGGTCTTGAAACTATTCACGCTTGAACACACAATATATATCTAATTATGGTCGCATTGGAAATTGTAAAGAAGCAAATGGTTATTAACTTAATAGCTGCGTACATCGTCTAAAAAATCAAGGGCAGTCCAAAATGCAAAGGCGTAAAATTAGTTTCGACACATTTTACTACTCTCTAGACATGAAATAACAAGCAATCCAATGCTAAACAGTTGCTGACTGCAGCAACCATAGATAAGAAAAAAAGAAGTTCTCGGTATTTCCGACTCATTGGCGCCTGTGTTGGAAGGATGAAATAGGTTTCGAAGCGTTGCGTCATCACTTCCGCTTCTAGATATCTTGAAATAACAAAAAGCTTTCTGAATATTGAGGAGTTCGCTATTGGATGAAGGATTCCTACTATTTCGGAAACGTTTCCGATATATCCAGAAACGTTTCCGAAATTTGTTACAGTGTACTGCCGTGTGCAGGTAAAGGGCAATAACTGCAAATTTTTCATTTTTCTCTTTTTTTTTTTTTTTTTTTTTGCATTTTTGTCATCTATTGTACGTTAGCTTAATTGTACAAGCTCGCTTATTTGGTTTCCGCTGAAAAAAAGGCTCGAAAAGACGTCTAATTCCAACATTTCCCTATTGTTAGCAATGAATCGAAAACGCGTTTCTTCAAATATCTCGAAAACTCATTTCTGCAGATACTGCCGCTTACCTGCACATGGCAGTATAAAAGCCGTGTCTGCATTTAAAAGACAATCTTCCTAAAAATCATCTATAGATCTGAATTATAAAATGTTGCTCAATTGTTTTTTATTATTAGAAAGTATTATGTGGACTATGTTGATACAACTTTACGTGAGATGTACTCTACTGGAATTAGAGATTGCAATACCAGAGCAAAAATGCAATACCAGTATTCGGTATTTTTTAAACGTGATACTGGAATACCTGTATTAATACCGGTATCATAAATTTCCTCTCAAAATAACATTCAAAAGCAAAATGTTTCGTCGCCATATTTTGTAATTTTGTGCAAAAAGTGCATTATTTATTTATTGTGAACAAACAGAAAATGAAGGAGCAAAAATCATAATGAAAAATCAATCATAGCAAGAAACCTAAGGCATCTATTAAGTTGTCAGTAAGTCTAGAACTCATTTAGTGAAAAAAATGTTCTGCAGCTCAAAATAGTCCTTCTGAATTCGCGCAGGCTGATTGTACTATTAATAATGCGCAATACACCTTCTGTAGTTGCCTAGAAGTCCTTCATCTTCAAATAATTCGATCTTTAACTTGCTGATTTTGGAAAAGAAAATCATTTTTGTGAGTGTGGGTGTTTCTTTTGTATTGTGGGTAGTTTTTTAAATCTAATTTTTTTTTAGATTAAAAAAAAAATTACTTATAGCTGAACAATTACTATCTTATGCATAGTAATTTTTCTTCGACCGACAAGTCTTTTCCATCATCTTTAATGATTTCCTGTTGGTCAGAATAGGTTTGTGCTTGCTTTTTACTATGATTACTTGATTTGAAAGTTACGATAAATTTGATCTTATTAGTTTCTTTTTTTTCTTTTTTTCGATTTCGTTTTCTTTTCGAAATTCTTTACAATTAAGTAAATTTCTGAAAAATATGTTCCAACTGATTACGGCTTGCCTCTTTGCACATGCTCAAGATCGATTACAGCTTACCTCTTTGCACATGCTCAAGGTATTATAAATACGTATTATCTCGCTTGGTATAAAGCTGAATAACGAGACAGAACAGCATGCTAATATCAGTGACAACAAATTACTGTTAGTTTTACTAACTAGAAAAAGTTTTGCTCAAAATTCAGTACAGTTGAGATCAATATTAAAAAATAATATTATAAGGAATTGCTGCAATTAATGGTTGGAATAAATTGTTCATAGCACAAATACATTCATTATTACACTTAAATTAATTTTCACTAGAAGGCAAGTCAAGGAAATGTAGAAAAGAAAAACGTTATTCATATAAACACATGAAAGTCACTACTTTTATTTATTGATGTATTATAAACTCGTGCTTTTGAAGCCAAATTTTTACTTCAATAGATTGATTTTGGGACTGTCTTATCGAAAAAGAAATTTATATTTAAAATAACACTAGATATCTTTTTAGTTAAATTGAAAACTCTTCACTTAAAAACCATTTATTATTTAGCTAATACCTAAAATACCAGTATTCTACCCCATCAAATACCGGAATTACGAAATAGCAAAATAGCTCCATATACCGGTACTCGGTATACCGGTACTGCAACCACTAACTGGAATCGAACACAAGGGTTCAACCCAGAAGAAGACACCACAAAGTGCTGCCTGAATCCATCTTCTATGTGTGAGTGCGTGTGTGTGTAGGGGGGTGGGTCAAAATAGCCTCAACTTGTATACTAACGTATAAGGATTAGTGACGTATGTCATGTGACACCATTAAAGTACGGACGTCGATGACACAGCGAATTTTCATTGATCTTCGATGTGAAACTGCATGAGAAATTTAACTGTTGTCGAGATAATTCAAAGCCAAATGTATATTCAAGGAATCTTCTACATGCCGTTTAACAATATGACCTGGGCCCTGACAATTTCCTGCATTTGAAAATCCACCGATTGGCTACTTGGACCGTGGATCAGAATTAGGACTCGACCGATGCATCGGCCTGGCCGATGCATCGGCGCCGCCGATGGTTCAACAATTTAGCCATCGGCATCGGCATCGGCGACCGATGCTAACTTGCAGGAAACATCAGCCCATCGGCCTTAAAAAACATCGAAAAGCCGATGGAATTGGCCGATGTTTTTGGGGAAAAAAAAGGACCTTTGTTGTTTTACTTTTTAATACAAAGTAAAGTGAGTTATTGTTTTCACATAAAATTGTTTACTTAAATTTCAGTATGAATTTTTATTTTAATCACCCCTGAAAGAGTTTTTAAAACTGCATTCAGGTACCAAACAAGTTAATTATTGCGTTGTTTCTTGCGGTTGGATGTACGTAAGTATCTCTCATAAGTCATAACTCAAAAATGGTAAGCTGTAGAAGGCTAAATTTTCGCGTGTGGGATGTGCATACGTTCCAGTTGTGCAATTCCCTTCTTGTTTTCAATCGGATGTTCTAAAAAGCCTATTTACTCATTTTTTGTGGCTATTAATTACTTATTTCAAGGCAAAACTAATACAGCGCCTCAGACTGACGATCATTTGGTGATATATTGCCGAATTGGAGACTATGGAAACAAATATGAGATGGCGAAACCGGTTTTGTTTCATTTTGTTAGATTCTCGTTGAACCGACGGTAATTTTTAATTTTTCGATATTTGTAATATGATTCACAGTAATGCAGTCTTTTTTGTATCGCTTCTGCGGAGCTACAAGTTTGGGGCTCGTCGAAATACATTTTGGGGCCCTATTTCTCTATCATAGAAAATGTAAAACATTTATCATAAGCATTCATAAGCATTTTCAAACATTTTTGTAACTCGGGCCCCTACGGTTATGGGGCCTCTCGTGCAATTGCAATATTTGCTATATTTTAAATCGCGCCTGCGCGTCAAAACAAACTCGGGTGCAAGTTTTAAAAGAGTTTTTCTGCTCAATGTTTATGATTACTTTGAACTCTATTTTTTACGACTATTTTTTGTATTTCCGAGAACACTTGCGTGCCCCTCCTCCCACCCCCTCAATTTCTGAAATTAAACTGTAGTTGTACTTTTGAGTTGTTTAAAAGTAACACCATTCATAAAATTAGAGTTTTTTTTTTTCTTTTTTTCAAGCTTTATTTTTTGTTTAAGAAAAATTTAGAGAATTAACCAAACAAAATTGATTAAAGACGTTTTGAATAGTGACATAATTCGGAAATCAAAAGGACTTTTGAATTTTTTCTTCGTAAGTGCTGAAGTAGATTCAGAAACTCTTCCGAGGCGTTGGTGGTAGCGGTTCTGTACTAAAAAAATGAGGCCAAAAAGTTTAATGTTGTGAGTTACCCCAAAATAAAGGGTGACCCTCCTAACCCACCCTCGTCGTGTCAAGCATTTCTTACATATTTAACGATTATTTATTTGGTCATGAAATGTCATTTTGCGTATTTCTTATATTTGTTTCACCTATATTTCGTAATGCGAAATCTTTTTTGCATCGTGAATAGCGATCGATTTTTTTTCTGTTATAAGTAACTAATTTTATGTATTTATATAAAATCAATGAATAAGTTATTTTCGTTTTCATCATATTTTTAATAATATGTTATAGAAAAGTTTAAAGGATTTTCTATTATGCAATTTTTTAAATTTCAGAAAATTATTGTTAAATTGAAAAATTTAATTTGAACTTGTTCGTAGTGCTTCATAAAAGATTAAACAATCAAATTATTCAATATTACGTGTGCAAACATCAGATCAAGTAGTATATGTATTCACTTATTAACTTGGTGTAAATATTGAGTTTGTTTACTGTAGTTGCGTTTTAAGAACCTTGCTCTTTTCATGGCTATTTTTTTTTCAGCAAAATTTATGTCACTCTTATAGCTTTTATGAAAAATGCAAACTTTTCTATTCATAAATTTTAAATAAATATAAAAATATTCCTAATATGATTTAATATTGAAATTTATCTGTTACCTTTTTTGTTTAATTTGATGACTAAAAAATGTCTACGTGCAATTTTTCCACTTTAATTGCGTTATTTGTTGATGGTATTATAGTTTTATTCTTAATTTTCATTTTAATGATAAAACATAATTTAATGTTTTTTAACTATGTTTAATGTACCTAAATCCATACATTTTGACAATTTTACTGAAATCTTACTTATATGTTCAATTTAAAAAAATCAATTGGTTATTAAACAGTCTCTTTGTTTTTCTTCCTTTTCTTTCTTTCTTTCTTTCTTTATTTTATTCTTTTTTTTTTTTTGGTTGTTCTTTGTCTTCCATCATACAGCAGTCAAAAAAGGAAAAACATAACTACACCCTATACAGATTGTACGTATTACGATCCAAAAGTTCGGGGGACAAGCTGTATAAAACCTTACACAGAATAATTCACATAACCAAAGCACATCTACCTTCAAAAGGTCGCCATGAGGGACTATGATACTTCTTCCAGCGTTCATATAACTTTTGGAAACACTCATGGAAGCCATTTTTCGCTACCTTCTGTGATGAAGCTTTATATTCTCCTGACGGAAGAAAGCGGCGTCCATGCAAATCTTTTTTTGCAGGGAACAGGTAAAAGTCATACGGAGCTAAGTCCGACGAAACGTTATGTTATTTGTTTGTCATATCAGAGTATTGACAAACCGAACCGTGCATCCTCAGCATGAAAGTCGCCTTCTTCCTCACGATGAAGTTAAAGCCTTACAGGAAGTTGCGAAACAGGCTGCCAGTGCTTCTAAAAGCTATACGAACGTTGGCAGATGTGCATAGTCGTTCAAAGTGACAATTTTGTAGATAGATGTGCTTCGGTAATGTGAACTATTCAGGGTAAGGTTTTATACAGCTTGCCTCAAACTTTTAAATCATACTACGTACGTATGAGTTTTCAACTTACTATTTCATAACGTTTTTGAGTGACGCAAGTTTACGCGGATGAAGACATCACATCACAAGTGAGTTTGCAATAATTAGCTGAGGATGAGTTCAAAATGGAAATTTCGGTCATCTATATGTTCTTAGGTACATATGCATGTACAGATGTGCCGAAAAAAACTTGTGAAGTTTAAATTGGGTGATCGTAAAATATAAATTTAGGTCGAAATCTGATATATATATATTTTGTGATTACAATTCCTTATTCGTCGAAAGAAAGTAAAATGAAATGAATCAATGATTCTTTAAACCTGACAATCTTATAAATTTATTTCTGTTAGATTTTTTTTTTTTTTTTTTTTTTGCCATCGGCCAACAACATCGGCCATCGGCCATCGGCAATCGGCCATTTGGAGGAAAACCATCGGCCATCGGCCATCTTTAAACAATCGGTCAACAATCAGCATCGGCCCATCGGCCAAAAAATGCCATCGGTCGAGCCCTAATCAGAATCCGGGACTTAGAGCGTAAGAAGCCCAACGCCATACCACCACGTCACTCAGCTGACACTTGGAAGCATAAAATATGTAATTCCTTTTCTTTCTGGAATGTCTTTGGCCCTCACATTTCTACACTAATGTTTGATTGTCCCTCTGGTAACTAAAGGTTGTCCAGGCTGAATTAATAAAAGATCAAGAATTTATGGCAATGGTATTTCTAATGAACTACGTACACTATGAAACCGTAGAAAGGTCATTTAGTATATAAGGGTTAACGCCTGAAAGATGCAAAAATATAAAAACCAAGAAATCTAACAAACTAAAAAACAATGTATGTTTGTCTTGATTTATTTGAGGGAGGAAAGCGTTGAGAGCTGGCGGTTGGCAAATTACGGGTTATTAAGGCGGGAATTTTCCTCGCTTTCTTCTGGCCATTTGTTAAGTGTCAGAATAGGAACTGGAACATAAAAGGAACAAAGGAAAGGTCGGCAATAGAAAATATTCCGATTGCCATGTTAAATTGCTTATCTGGATTTCATATATCATTGTGAAGAGTTTAACGTTACTTTTCCTTTTTATTTTCGTGGCTAACAAATACTTTCACATTTTTGTTATTGGTGTTTCATGAATTTGAACTCTAAACACAATAACTTCTTAATGTAGTCGTAATGATGTTATCTCACGATTATTAATGCCAAATTGAACTTGATCACAACAACATCCATTTTTTTCCCATCTTTGGTGAGACAGCGCGAGATCGGTCATGGTATTCTCAATAAGGGGCTGCCCATTAAATGATGTCACACTGTTTTCGCAAATTAAGCCTCCTCCCCCTGTGTCACTAAGTGTCACATTCCGTCTTACCCCTTTCTCTTCCCTTGTCACATGTTACGCTGTTTTTTGCCAAATTAAACTTGATCACAACAACATCCATTTTTTTTCCATCTTTGGTGAGACAGCGCGAGATCGGTCATGGTATTCTCAATAAGGGGCTGCCCATAAAATGATGTCACACTGTTTTCGCTATTTTAGCCTCCTACCCTTGTGTCACTAAAAGTCACATTCCGTCTTACCCCTTTCTCTTTCCTTGTCACATGTTACGCTGTTTTTAATAAACACATTGTTACAAAAATGTGGGATGTTACCCACCCTCCCCCTTGTCACTAGCTGTCACAATTTCCTGAACAACAGTTTCCTAAACAACATCTCATTTCGAACATCCAACTTCCTTAGTTCAATTTCCTGAACAACAACGCATCCCGAACAACAATGGGGTCGTTTCCAAAAATTTAAAAGTATTTTTTTTTTTTTTTGAAAGAGCATGTTTAAAAACGTAGGATCTGACCATTTTTTAAATAATTTATTTAAGTTTATTTAAAAAAAAAATACTTTAAACGGTGCGCTTTCATTGTTTACGCTTCTGCCGATGATATCACAAATAATGAAATGCCATTCACTGTTGCCATTCACAGAGCAAAATATTTTATCCGCTTCTTTACTCACGTGTGTTGGCCACAATATGGTTGATAGCAAGCGTAGAGCGCAATATTTAATTAGCTTCTTGATTATGATAACGTGAAAACGTGGTAGAAAGATGCGCCACACGCACATAAAGTGCATCATTTGTGACGTCATAAAGACCACGCCTTGTTTGAAAAATCGGACATTTTAAAAAATTAAAATGAAATCAGAGTATTTTCTGGGTCCATGTTTTTTTTTTTTTTTTTGCTTATTCAATCAATTTCAGTGACTAAAATTAGTACTTTTACTGAAGGAAACAACCCCATTTCTTCCCCAAACGTGACATTTTAAGCAAACTACTCCCAAAGTCATTTTCAGAATGATTTGCTCTTTGCTGTTGTCTTACAGTTTTTAACAGTAGCATGTATTTTTTTTTTCGGACAACCCCAAAAAACAATTTTTAAATGTCCCACTTAGATTTACATACTTGGTGTTCTGAAAACGTTATTTTTCTGCATCCATTATCCATATTTATCGGATATCCTGTAAAACTAAACCTCTCCGTATTCTGATAAGCATCCATATCATGGGCAGGGGTGTGCATGGGGGAGTGGGGGGGGGGGGAGAAGGGACACCTGTTGGTTCGGGTGCGAGTCCGAAAGGGGGGGGGGGCGAGATTTTTTAAATTATGGGTGAAATATATGTAGGGTGAACAATATGGAGGGGGGCCCGTAAAAGTCATTTGTGAGGTCCCGTCACAATTTGTGACGGGCCCCAAAATTTCTGTGCACTCCCCTGATCAGGGGCACAGCAAGAAGGAGAAGGAGTCGAAACATCCCCAGAAAAAAATTATATCGTAAAATTGCGAATCTGAATAGGCAAAAAATAAATAAGCAAACACAAAAAGTATAAAGGAACAACTTTTGTGCTGTAAAAGGAAAAGTAAGCTAGTATTTGCTTTTCCAATGTAACGAATTCTTTAACCGTTTGCCAAAATAAATAAATAAAATCTAAAAAGCACATCTAAATAAATAATTTTTATCAAAAATAAAATCATTCGTAGCTCTTTCTTTCAGGTAACAAATGAAACGCCGCCAATTTTTTTTTTCTTCCTAAAAAAATAAAAATAAAAAAAAGTTTAGAAAAAAAAGATAAAAACTACAGTCTCACTCTGATAAGATAATTTCGGATGAGCTGAGGTTAAATGGATTGCGTTTGTCAAAACAGTGTTAAGGAAACCGGTTTTGTGTTGCTACTAAAGGTTACACTAGTGTTGTGCGAAGACGAGAATTTCTCTTCTTTTGAACCTAACATAAATGAGCTCGTCTAAAGTCAAACGTCTTTTCATCAGAGCCGGACTATACATCTAAGCACATAACTTTTATCAAATTTGAAATCGTTAGTAGCTCTTCCGTTAGGGTAAAAATAACGCTCCTCGTATTTCCTTTTCTTCTGTTGTCAAAAATTAATAATAAATATAAAAATGTAGAAGGTGAAAAAATTATCTCGACATAATTCATGTGCAAAAAAAAAATCATTTGTGCTGTGAATAAATTTCTCTTTCATTCAACCAATTAATCTCTAACTTGTGTATGAATGCTAAGTCAACGAGAAATAGCATTTCTCCTTCCATTTGCAACTTATTTTCTATTTCTGCATACAAAAACTAAAAACATATTCGGAATCTCTGAAATGATCTCGATTTTCCAGCGTAAAAAATTGTTTTAGCTGTACTTGCTTTTTTAACATTAAAAATAATTAATTTCTTTCGTTTTCAATGTTTAAACTAAAAATTAAAGTTTAGATTGTTCAAAAACAATCTAAATGATTTGGATTTTTGAAATACCAAATCACAAGAAATATTTTTAGTTACATTTTACGACACGTCAAAAACTCTTTCAAATGACGCTTGTTTATAAAAATGTGCTTTTCAGTTCAGGTTCTCTCTATATAAACATACTCTAAATTTCAACATGGGCGGTAACGAAGTGTTTTTTCAGCTGTTCAAATTTGAACGAAGAAAATTGAAGGTTGAACGTTGAACGTTGAAAGAACGAATTGATATCAAAAAAAAAAAAAAAAAAAAAATGAATTTGGCAATAAGGTATTCTCCCATAGATCTTTAAATGGGGAAAAATGGTTTCTTCACATCCGGTATTAATTGAGGAGGAGGGAGGGGCAGGCAGACACACTGATTTCCTCCTCTCCCCCTACTTTGAAACTTTTAATTGTTTAATACTAATTTATTTTTTAAATTTATTTTCGACTTTCTCTTTCATTAAGCAATGTTTTCACGATACTTAAAGCCGTTTAACTTGTCTTAACTCATTAAAAAATAAGAAATATTAAAAGAAAGTAGAGGGCTGTCCACAAATCGTATCACGATGGTGACAAATGGTGTCAAATGAACATGTGTCACATCACGCGTTTTTAAAACAAGAATATGTTTACAGCGTGGCATGCGACAAGAGGAGGGGGAGGGGAGGGGGATGGTTAAGTGTGACACTTTGTGACAAAGGAGGGAAAGATCAAAAATGTTTTAAAAACGTGCGACGTCGAAATTTTCTCCAGTCAAAAAATGCAGTCACGGAAAAACTTTTTGAGTAAAATATGAACAATTTATTTATTGTTTCGAAAATCTAGAAAATAGTAAAAAAAAAGATTTAAATCGATATAAATACTACAGTTTAAGCAATATTTTACATCCTAAACCCAAAAATCAATCTAACAATAAAACAATTTTTCACAGTCGATGACAAAATTTTAATCAACACAAAATCTATAAGTAATTTTTTCTTCTGTGTATTTATCACACTTGTTCGTTCATCTATTACCTACGGTAACGTATTATTAAGGACATTAAATGACCCCAAAAAACGAAGCTCATCGATAAACAGTTTTTAGAAAGTTGCATCCATCTTCCGAAGAATGTTCTAAAGGAGAGTTGAAGCTGATGCATCTGTGTACCGGGGGGCGCGGGGGGGGGGGGGGGGGCTTTTTGTGCCGGTACTACACTGGCTTCGAGTTCAGTAATTACGTAATTGAGATTTAAGAGCTTGTATATTAACGAGCCCACTCGGCAAAAAGCCCCGCAGAATTGATGTTCGAATCGTGAGGTCGAAAAGTAATGCACGCTTGTCGCCTTGTCGAATGTTTCTGAATGAACGTGTTATAAAGTAGATTTATGACCAGGCTTTGAAAAAGCTATGAGAAATTGATCGCGCTATGAAAAGATGAAATGGAAAACTGAATCGTATAGACTAGAATAAGTCTGCAGTGAAATCATAGAGAAAACTTCTGTGAAGATGAAACTGAAACACAATTGTCACCTTGCAAAATAATTCTGAATGGATGCGTTAAAAAGTAGATTTAGGGCCAGGCTTTGAAACATCTGTGAGAAAGTGATTACGTTATGAAAGATGAAGTGGAAAATTGAATTGTTTATAGATTGGAATAAATCCGTAGTGATATAGGAACTGTTAGGGAATACTGATTTGAAAATGATACTAAAACATACTGCACTTTATCAAATGTTTCTGAATGTACGGGTCATAAAGTAGATTTATGACAACCAGACTTTGAAACAGCTATGAGTAATTGATCGCGCTATGAAAGATGAAATGGAAAACTGAATCGCGTAGACGAAAATTAGTCTGAATTGAAATCAAAGAGGAAAATGATTTAAGGATGGTACTGAAACACTCTTGTTGCCGTGCAAAATGTTTCCGAACAGATGCGTTAAAAACTAGATTAAGAGCCAGGCTTTGAAACAGTTGTGAGAAAGTGATTGAGCTATATGAAAGATGAATGGAAAACTGAACCGTGTTGATGTGAATAAATCTGTAGTGATATATGAACTCTTGGGAAAGCTGATTTGAAAATGATACTGAAACCCAATGGGGAGGTTTCCTTCAGTCAAAAGTACCACTTTTAGTCACAGAAATTGATAGAATAAGCAAATAAAAAAAACATGTACCCAGAAATTACTTTCATTTTCCAACAGTTATTTTTTAATTAATTTTTTAACATGTCTGATTCTTCAAACAAGGCGTGGTCTTTATGACGTCACAAATGATGCACTATGGCTCATCTTTCTACCGCATTTCCACGTTATGATAATCAAGAAGCGAATTACAATTGCGCTCTATGCTTGCTATCAACCATGTCGTTGCCAATACACGTGAGTAAAGATGCGAATTAAATATTTTGGACCGTGAATGGCAACACTGAATGGCATTTCATCATTTGTGATGTCATCGGTAGAAGCGTTAAACGATGAAAGAGCACCGATTTAAGTTTTTTTTTATAAAAATATTAAACTTAGTCAAATTATTTAAAAAACGGTCAGATTCTATGTTTTTAAACATGCTTTTTCAGAAAAAATTCTTTTAAAATTTTGGAAACAACCCCATTTTTACGTTGTAAAATGCTTCTGAATGAACGCGTCATAAAGTAGATTTACGACCAGACTTTGAAACAGCTATGAGTACTTGATTCCGCTATAAAAAGATGAAATAGAAAACTGAATCGTGTAGACTGAAATAAGTCTGAAGTGAAATCAAAGATTAAAAATGATTTGAAGATGGTACTGAAACATACTTTACCGCGTTACAATTTTTTTTTAAATGGATGAGTTAAAAAGTTGATTTTGGACCTGGCTTTGAAACAGCTGTAAGAAAGTATCGTGCTATGAAGGATGAAATGGAAAACTGAATCATGTAGGCTGGAATAAATCCGCAGTGATATATGAACTCTTTGGGAATACTGATTTCAAAATGACACACACTTGTCACATTGTCAAATGTTTCTGCAAGTACGTGTCATAAAGTAGATTTATGACTAGACTTTGAAACAACTATGAGTAATTGATCGCGCTACGAAAAGATGAAATGGGAAACTGAATTGTGTAGACTGAAATAAGTCTGAAGTGAAATCAAAGAGTAAAATGATTTGAAGATGGTATCGAGCACAGGCAGCAAGGGACCCGGCTCGGTTTCAGAGTAGCATAAATTTGGCATTTTTTAGGGGTGGAGGAGGGCCGTGCCTGGCGACCAAACTGACAAGGGGTCCGCCTCGGCCCTAGGTGGGCCCCCTGCGTGGTAGGTACATTCTGGCTTTCATACATAATCTATTCCTTTACCTTGAGACAGATGGGTAACTAATTAAACTCAGATAACTGTTAATTCATCACATGGGAATGCGATACGGTCAGCTCTGTGTTTTGTCAAGTGACTCTCTGAATCTCGGACTCGCATAAGAATCAAAAGCGGACAAAAAAATATCTGTCAACTTGGTTAATAAAGTGCCCCACCCGCATCCGAAAGTAGCCATAAATTAAAATAAAAACGGAAGATAGGACTCCTGCTTCAGAATTTATTCGAACTCTTCGTAGAAGTGTGATACGAAACATGCGCTGCGATGACCTCCGGGTTTAAGAAGGGATACTTTCATTTTTTTCTATCGTAAAGAACTTTTCTCTACTTTTCCTACACAGCGGAGCATCCGAAAAAAAATTATAACGACGAGCGTCCAAGTAAGTTAATGCGCTAAATCATTTTAAGAGCGGCATTTGTTACAACACGTTCAATGCAGTGATTGTTGGTTGATAGGTGTTAAGATAGGACGAGGAGAAATCCCTAAAAAAAAGAGGCTACAAATTTTATGCGTCCGTTCGTCAAGTGAGGCGTAGGGTCGTTCTGAAGATTCAGTTCGTGACCCGATTTTTTGTGCTCTCACATCCCTCCCAACTTACGCTTCGTTCGTTTATTATCGCAATTTAAAACAGTCTTTATTGGCTGTTCATAGCCTAGTCACATGACTTAATCATCTGCAGTTTAATGTGCCATATATTCTGGGAGGTGTTTTTTTTTTTCATCCTATTTTTGAGTTGACAGATATCTTGAAACAAAATTCTAGCACCGTTATCTTTTACTGGTTCTACTACATAAGGATAACTGGTTGTAGAAATGTGGGTTGCGTGTAAGTATTGAGTAAATACATAGGTGGCTTTTCTTGGGGCAAAACAGCCTACTATGGAGTCAATTTGTGATGAAAATTGCAAATTTGTGTGCGATATTTGAGGAACCATTTTTTCAATGCACGAAAAAAGTACAAATATTTTAAATTTGAAGTTATAACACAGCAGCGTTATACAGGGTGAGGCAAAAGATATGAATCGGGAGTAAAGGGACGTAAAAAAAAATAACTCAATTTTCAGAAATTACGTTTATATTGTTCGGTACAGCAGACAATCTAGTCTTTTACATTAAGTTTTGAAGGTGACATCAGTAAGTTAGCTGCCGTCAGTTGCGATGCATTCTTGGCATCTGCGTGGAGCCCACAGCGTGGTAATAACAGAACTGCAATTCTTAAAAAAAGTTCCAAAACAGCAAACCTACGGTGCTTTTCCGTCCAAATCATAGTTGCAAATACAAATAGATTCTCCCACTACCCCAACAATGCCCCTCCCTTCTTCCCACCACCACCACAGTCCAAATGCTGGCCGTTCAGAAACGATTCATACCGTTCACACTGTGCATATATATATATATATATATATATATATATATATATATATATATATATATATATATATATTATATAATATATAATATATCGCTGCTAAATTTTAGGGATATGATGAAGGACGCTCTTAATATCTGAAAAGAAACTAACCAGGGAGGGGGAGGGGTGAAAAAGTTAATAAAATAAATTAATTAACTAAAATAATTTTAATAATGCATAATATCATGTGACTATGGGATTAAAACGCTAAGTAAGGAGTGTAAGTAGTCAGGGGTGCACACTCCCTTAAGAGCAAGGGCGAACCCCCCTCCCCCCCCCCCAAATATCGCAAACCCCTCCAAAAGCCAGAGTCCCCTTCCCCAAAAGTCAAAAATACCCCTCAACCCCACCCGCCCAAAAATTTTAATGGCGCAGTATGCGCCATGACCCCCCCCCCCCTTCACTTGGTGGGCACCCCTGAAGTAGTTGAGCTAAAGAAGCGAATCAAAGGTGAATCTCTCGATTCCTACTAAAATGGGTCATAACGAAGAGATAATATCGCACATAAAAGCGAGTCATATAAAACTCAGGTCTTTTGTATCAACAAAAGTCATACAATTTGAAAATCAGCACAACGGGAACTAGATGTTTAGATAACGTTTATTACTTAATCAACTTATATTAGAGTATTAGGGGCTCCGACGCTGCTTGTTTCGCTCGCGAAATCCAGTCCGCTTCCTGCTGTGGCTCATTGCCACCTGCGGCGGGTGACAATTGATGATTTTAATGCTTTTCAGTGCGTCAGAACATCCCTAGATATCGTCAAGACTGTATGTCCGGTCATTAGTTTCTGGCTCCTTAAGGTTAAGAGGGGTGAGACATGGTGGAATCGTTTGCATCCAACGGTATACCAGTATTGGCCTGGTAGATATTACCAGTGTATAGAAGAAAGGGTTACAGACACACAGACAGACAGACGCGCGCAGGTTTTAACAGACAGTACTCTGTATAAACATTTTTACTTTATAAATACGGTATTCTTTTTGAATAGAGAGTTTTTGGATCACTCAAACCACCATCTTTTATAGTTACGGATGATTCATTCCCATGGTTTAATTTGGATGGGAGCTGAGCACCAGCACTTCTTCCCAAATTTAGGCAAAATTTTACACATTTGACGTAATTTCGGTAATTGTTACAGGCATCCATGTTGCCAGTAACTATTACCGTAAAAATCAAATGTTACTGTAAAATTTTACGGTTTCCTCGGTAGGCTACAGCAACCAATTGGAGCTGGGATCGCTTATTTCTCCAGTATAAATTACCGTAAAAATCAGCGATGCTGTAAGTCCGCCATTTTAAAGTAACAATTACCAGAAAATCTTCCTAAATTTTTAACAGTGTATGCCCCGTTCATATGCTATATAACAACACACAAAATGCGATCGCACCTGCACAGCTCAAATGGAACATCAGTACTCTCTTCAGATGCTTTTCCAGCATCCATTTCCAAATAATTTATACCTCGCTTCCCATTCGAAAAAACTTCCCAGCTAATTGCTTGATCAATCAAAAGCGTTCTCAAGTGCATCCCTTTCCAACTCTATCCCCGTATTATTAACTCCGCAGTCCATGCCCATTCCTTCTCAAGCACTAATAAAAGAAGCAGAAGTGCTCGTGAACAGGAAGCGCCTTATCAAATTTACACGCCAAACTATCCCGTCCACACCCAGAGATATAAATGCATCGCTCTGGTCTCTTTCAAAACAAGTGTTCGAAAAAAAAGAAAGAAACGCACGAAGCGATGTGGGCGTATTTGAAGATGGTCATTTAATAATAAAATTAATACCTATTTTGATCTCGGGAGACCAATATTTATGGTTTCCTTGACGGACATCAGTAGCTCTCGTGTCGTGGATGCAGTCGTTAAAAGCCGCAATGAATGGGCTTATTGTTGTCGTTAACTTGACGCAGTGGAACATTAGATGTAAAGTGAGGAAGGAATGATACTAGCGTCCTCGAGGAACGTCATGCAATATCCCATATCGCTTATCAACAAGTGTGTAAAAAGAATCGAAACCATTCATCACTTTGAATTTGTTGCAATAACTGCATCTCGACAATGGATGTTGCATGCGTTTTTTAACCCACACCTATGTTCAAGAGTGTGTCTAAGAGGAAACATTTATTAAAAGCTTTTATTTAACTACGAAGGAAAATTTAGTTGTACAATTTGGAGGTTCTCTCGCTCGTTAGAGTTAGAAACACGTTCGTCCCACTCGCTCCCTTTAACTCATGTTAAATTTACTTAACTCTTAAAAATGATTTTGCGTAAAAAATGTAATTCACAGTTATTACATTTTCCGTTTCGTGCGTTTTCTTTTAAATAAGTAGTTGTTTGTGCTATTATTGTTATTATTACTGTTATTACTTTTATTATTAACTGTTTTAAAACCTCAATCTTATACATATTGCTTCCTAATGTGTGAAAACTTAGTAATATATTGTTACGAGTTCAGTGCAACTTTGAACTTCGTTAGAAATGACGACACAGTTCTTGAGAAAAACACAGATTTATTTACACCTTTGTACAAGAAGTGTAGTTAACAACTACTAAATTAACCACAGCAATTAGGCAAATATCAATGAACATCGTAAATTCAACGGTAGCACACGTACTTAGATCAAAATGCGCAAAAACACAGCGCAAGGAATTCACAATAACAGAGCTAAAATACTCTCTCCAGCCAACTGCTGATACTAAACGGTTAAACAGCAAACTAACTCTCTTCTTCATTCACAAGACGTCCGGCGTTTTATACCTAGCGAAGAAAGATCCAGAAAATTCTAAAACGTTCTACCAATTTCTCATACTTTCTTTTTTATTCCATTCACAAATCTTATCATTCAGAAATGGAGGGAACGTATGCATCATACGAATGTTGGGGCTTGCATATTCATTACAAGAAACAATTTACAGGTTAGGTTAAGGATAATTTAAGATGAAAATTAATGGCATAAACGCCAAATTTAGCCACATTACAACAAATTAATCATGTAAATAATTACTATTTACAGAATTTGTAACAATATGCTGGCACCGGTTTTTCCAGGAGTTTTTTTTTTTTTTTTTGCAATAAAATTACACATGTTGTTTCACAGGACATATTATTAAGCCAACGTTTACATATATATATCGGTTGTTTTCGGTTACTGTGAACAAATTTTTATTCTATGTTTTTATCTTCATTCATTCTTGTTTTTTAAAGTTGAAATTTTAACCTGTTTACTCCGAATTTCAAATCCTAGTGTTCCATTGACTCATTTTGCTAGACAATTTTCTTCGAGTTTTTGCAATAAATGCACAAACTTCAAACAATATTGATCTTTCGCAGTCTTTTTACGCATTTTAAAGCGGTACAAAAATCCATTCGCATAGACATTTTTAAACTTATGACTTTATGCAAACTGAAACTATGTACCGCTGTTTAAAATTTAAAAAAAAACAGAAAAGAAAACCCTATGACCATTTCTAATTTGGTGAAATCCGATAAGGTATATGTAAGGTAAAACAAGAAATAACAACGTCAAAAACTCAAATTGCAGATTACTAAGCCTTTCGTCGTTTCAATAAGGAACGCCTTTTTCACTGCAAAAAAAAAAAAAAAAGCCACAATCAGTTTGATAATGATGAGGTTTTATATTTTAAACTCTGTTGATCCTCATATTCAATTTCCTTTAGAGAAAGAACGGGATAATTGCATTCCCTTTCTTAATGTTCTCGTTTCTCGTACTGAAATTCTCGTACTGACTGACCTTTTGCTGTTCCTTTACCTCCTCACAGATAGACTATCGTCTCATCCTCCTAATCAAAAACATTCTGCTTTTAATACTTATGTTTATCGTGTTATTAATATATGTTCTTTGCCGGAACTTCTTAAAACGGAACTTAATTATTTTAAAGCTGTGGCAATTGATGTAGACTATCCGAAAACTTTGCTTGATTCCATTTATAAAAAACTTTCAAATAAATCCCAAACTCATGTTCTTAACCGAACCTTCATCAGAATGGTTGTTTTGCCATTCTTCCCATCAGCTATCGGGTTGCTAAGATTTTGAAACGTGTCCGATTCCAGGTAATGCTCTCTCCTATTAATAAACTTTCGTTCTCTTCTCTTAAAGATCCTGTTCATCCTCTTAATTGTTGTGAAATTTATAAAATTAATTGAAGTTGCAAACTTGCCTAAATTGGACAGAATCGGCGTGCTTTGAAATTTCGCTGGAAAGGGCATCAAAATTATGTGAGAAAACAACAATTAAATATAGTATTGCCCAACATTGTTGGGATCCGATACACTTTTTCGATTTCAACTTTCACCAAATTGTCCAAAAATTCCACAGTTTATCAGATCTTGACTTTTAGGAATTTTTCCCTATTTTTAGGAACTGTTCTAACTTAGTTCAAGGCAGGATCTTAACGTTGTTCTGTATTTTTCCACTGTCTGGCTTCCACATCTATAATTCTGTCTTTTAAGCTGTTTACTTATCTGGTTCTTGGCTTTTGTCGGATGTCTTTTCATCCATCAGTTCATTTCTTTTGCATCGAAAAAGGTGTTCCTTGTAACGCCGAAACACGTGTCTGCAGTAATCTGCAAATTGTGCTTTTTAACGTTGTTATTTCTCATTTAACTTTTTATCACAAAGGTATTTATTTATCTTATATAAGTAAGGATTATACGCACATATATCAGACCACTTTTATGTACATGGATGTACATATACATTAATTAAAAGAAAAACAAATGTCAGAAAATTTAGGAGTTTTTTTTTTTGTGAAAGATGATCTTCCTTTTATTTGGTGATATTTAATTCGTTATTATTATTTGTATTACTGTTATTATTATTATAATTTACGATTTTTTTTCAACATTAAAAGAATACATTTCGACTAAATAAAACAAGTGATCCTTCCCTTTAACGTTGAGCTGGTAAAAATTTGTGATTTAGCAATTTTTCAATCAATCTTAACATTGTTTTCGTCAGCTAAACATATGGACTAAGAGATCCATATGTTTATCTACGTTTGAAGGACATATGGACTAATTCATCTTCTTTTCAAAGAATGGGTGACCGCGCTGCAACGTCCGCCCATCATTTTTTGCGTTGATTTTATCAATGTGCATGTTCTCATCAATGTCTGATGAAGACGAATAACTCTCTTCTCCTAAAAAAAAAAGAAGATAGAGGGTGTTTGTGTGTGTGTGTGTGTGTGTGTGTGAGAGAGAGAGAGAGAGAGAGAGAGAGAGAGAGAGAGAGAGAGGGAGGAGATTAAAAGATAGAGTGTGGTTCGGTTTTGAGCCAAAGAAAACAATGAGCGTATGTTTTAATTTAATTTATTTATTTTTAATTTGTGTTTATTATTTATTTTTAACCGACTTCAAAAAGGAGGCGGTTATCAATTCATACCGTATGTATGTTTTTTTTTGTTTGTCCACTCATAGCGTCTCACCTAGTGAACCGATTTTGATGATTCTTTTTTAATGGATAGGGGATAGCTCAACTTAGGTCCCATTACTTTGTTTGACCATATTTGTTCTTTAGAAAAAAAGTTATGGGCAAAAAACAGTAAATTTTATGCAATTTCCCTATTAAATGATTAAAATGATATTGTAGCGAAGTTCACACTTTTCATCCGTGGATAACGGTAGTTCAGTGGTAGAATTCTCGCCTCCCACACGAGCGACCCGGGTTCAAATCCCGACTAGGAGAAAGGGAATTTTAGTAAAATTTCGTTTCTGCTGTTTCCCGTATTTTCTCGAATCTTCTATTAATTTCTGCATCTTTCCAAGTCTGGAAAGTTCCAGCACTTTCTCAAGTTGTATATAAGGAGATGTAACGTTCATTCGTGGTTCTGAATAAAGATCTCGAGTTGAGACTAACGAGTATTCGCTTCATTTGGCTTTCACATTGTCTTCGCTACCTTCATATACGCGACAATATGAAACTCATTGTTATAAAATTTTGGTGCCATATAACAGTAACATTAATAGTAATTGTAATGATAATTTTGAATGAAGGCTTCTCTGAAGCAAGCATCAAATTTCTTCAAGGGGTATTTCGATAATGGGGAATCTGGCGCTGTCGTCTCATTTTTGGCGTAAATAATTTTATTTTAGTAACCCTGCTGATTTATAGTAACCCTATGTGAATTATCAAAATCTTCCTTTCTTCAGTGCTATTGCTCAATAGTAGGGGTAAACCTAACCTGGAAGCGAGGTGATGCAGTGATTAGGATCTGCTTAGCCTTCACAATGCTACCATTAGGTTTGACTCAACTACTCTGTAGTATTTTTATCGTTATTATCTATGCCGATAACAGATGATCGGGGCTAAGTAAGAAAATACAGGATTGCATCATGAGCAACTTAGATGCTGTGGAATGTAAATTAGTTAGGAAAAACGTAATACTTAAATGGTTATAATTAAATTAACTACGCGTGATTTCTAGAGAGGAACAAAGATAAGTTTTTAGTGCCAATCGCTTAAAGTTTGACGCGTGTCAATAGTTTTTTTTTTTTTTTTTTAGTATGGAGCATTTTTAAGAAAAAAATGTGAAGTTTCGTGATGGTAACTTCTTATTATTTCTGAAATACCTACATTTACACTAAAAAGAATGAAATAAAAATATTTTGAAAAAAAAAAAAAAAAATAGAACCGACTTCAAAATTGCTCTAAAAAGTGAAAAATAATTTTATTCTTTAAACACCATCGATAATGCTTTTAAACATAATTTTTGAAGTTGGCGCAAAAGCGATAGATAAAATCATTCACAGCCATAACTCAAATACAACTATAAATTTAACCAGGCCCAGTTTCTTCACTATCACATACATTATGCATTGATGACAGCATATTTGAATAGCGATATAAGTGTTTCGCTCGTAACTTTGGATGCTTTTCTGAAAAAAAAATATGAACGAAGCATGGTTACACTGGATTTTACGTTTTGTTTTTACGCCAACTTCAAAAATTATGTTTAAAAGCATTATCGATGGTGTTTAAAGAATAAAATTATTTTTCACTTTTTAGAGCAATTTTGAAGTCGGTTCTATTTTTTTTTTCAAATATTTTTTTATTTATCTGCTTTTTTATTTATTTTGATTAAAAATTTAAAATTTTTTTTGCATTGTTTTTTTTTTCAAATATTTGTTTTGTTAAATATTTTTTCATTATTTTTTTTAACTACCTATTTTTTATTTGTGTTTATTTTTTATTTTCATGTATTTATTTTTTTTATTTATTTTATTAATTATTTTTCAATTCATTTGTATTTATTTATTTAGTTTTGCTTTATTTTTCAAAAATAATTTCAATTTATGAAACTGGAAAAATTTCTCTATTTTCTTTTCAATGAAGGAGGAAAGAAATACGATCAGCGAAGAAAAAAAGTAAACAATGAAAATTAAGAGACTGAGCTGACCAATAATGTTTCGTTGCACTTAACAGCCGCTGCTCTGTTTTCGCTTCCAGTTCATCCACCATCTCTCCGTGGCATAACTATAAGACTTTGTAATCGCAGTCTTTTATTTATAGAAATAAATTGCTTATTTATGGGCATTCATACATTTTCGTAATACAGAAAACAGTCCTAGATTTATGACTTTTAAATATTCTTATACGAAAGAATATCAACTTGTATGTTGTAGACATAGCATAACAAAAGTTTCTTTTACATTTTTCATACACTGTAAAAAAATTCCGAAACGTTACTGGTTATTTCCGTGGAACGTTTCGTGATTTCAGAGGTTTTCACCTATTTCCCCAAAAAATCAAGTATCTTCGCAAAAAAATTTCCTGAATTTCTAAAAGGTGCACGAATGCAGACTTCCCACTGGTGTGAAAAATATTTTTTGCTACCAGTTTAAATATTGACGGAGCGTGTTTATTAAGTGTATCGGCTTTAGATTGTTTATGGCCCGTCCGGATTGACTAAGCTTCCAATGGGAGCAAATAAGTCACTGGATAGCTACAGCTTTGCGAGGCAGGAATTGCAGGCACGGAATATGCTTGGTTCTTGCTTGCAAATTTCGCGTAGCTTGGCCGTGGTTGCTCTAATATTTCGGGAGCTTTCTTGGTAAATCAGGAAGGTTCTAATCAAATAAATTAAACCTATTTAATTTTTCTAGAAGGTTCACGACTGACAGGGGAGATTTCTTAATATTTCAGAAAGGTTTCTGAGTTTTATCGGAAAACGTTCCTGGTTTTAGTAAGATATGTTACTGGCTGAAATTGGGCACACCAGCTGCCTATTATTTTCCAGGAACGTCTGAATTGTTTTTACAGTGTATGATTGCACAAGATGTTTCGTATTGAAAGAGACAATAAGAAAGCTGTCTTCTGAGCACTGAAGTTACTTGATTTTAATTAGGTAAGGGAACCAAAAGGGGCCACAGTTCAACTTTGATGATTTTTCAAATTTTTCTGATCGGTGCATATGGTTAAATTTTTATATATTCAGTTTTACACTTATTTTTTGCACATCACAAACGTACTTTTCTTTTGTATGATAAAATTTAATTATTTTTGCTGTACAATTTCAAAATTGTGACTTGTGGACCACTTTTGGAGCATAGTGTTCCAAAAGTGGCCCATATGCTGAAATCACTTATAAAATATAAAACACATTATCGGATCGGCTACCTGTTTTTATTCTAGAAGAGTAATACAATGTGAAATTAAAAGAAAAAATATAATTACTAGAAAGTTATGAAAATAAAAAATTAAAATAAAGATTTATTCCTATCCAATGCTGTTGTGGCTTCACTTGTTCCATAATGTTTTTTTAAAAAAATGATAGCGGAATAACATGCATATCGCCACCATTTGCACGACCTAAACTTATTTATCTCTTAAATTTATTCTTTAAAATAAGTTGAAGTGTTTAAGGGAAAGAAATAATATTTCAGAAAACGTATCTCAACTTAAAACTCTAAGAATTATAGTACCATATAATTGAAATCTATTCTTACCAATGGAAATTAGTATTCTTCCTCTTCAATGGTGAATTCATTGCATACAATGGTAACTGATAGAGTCAAACTAGTCAAATTCAGCCATTTGAAGATTACGTATTTTACAAAGCAGTGCTGCCGTTTTTTGATAAAAAATAAAATTCTACTTTTTGTGGGTTACCTACACTGTAAAAAATCTCGAAAACTCTCTGAATATACAAAAAAGCTTTCCGTAATACACAGATTCGTACGCCCTCAGCAGTTTTCTGCTCTTATCAAAAACCTTTCCCGTTTAACAAGGAAGTAAGAGTCGACGCATGTGCAGCTCACACGGCAATTTTATAGTCCAGCAGTAAATCCAAACTGAAACTCGTGAAAGCACGCAATGAAAACAAGTGCTGACTCAAGTGCTGAACTCAAGTGCTGAAACAAGTGCGAAGTAACACTCATCAAGGGGATTAGTAGAAGTTTTGTTCCTCGCATGAATTCAGTGAAGATAATTTTAAAGTCTTATATTTTCTTGCTAATGTATCGTCATGAGATTGAATTTGAAGCTATGTCACTTCATTTTTAAGTACAAAGTGCAACTTCTCGACGCATGCTCGTGGATGGAATACAAACTGAAATTAAAAACCAAATAACTGCCGAGAGGACACCATGTAAATTCGTTGCGTCGCATAACTTGTGTAGGTAATTTACTTTTTTCATGGATACTTTTCTTCTTTCTACCAAATGGGTAATTTTTGTAGGCAGAATTTTATTCTGTCATAAAAATCACCTTTTTGGTGACCAAAACCTGCAAAAGACCACCACCGACGAATAGGTAAGTCGCTTTGCAACTCTATTACTTTAAAGTGATTTAGTTCATATAAATCTCGTTAAAAAAACTATTTTCCTCAGTATCATATTTTCGTTGTGAACTATTGCAATTTGAAAATATTTTACATTACATAGAACACATATTTAAAGTGCAAGTGTATCTAGTTTTATACTGTAAAATTTATGAATTGAAGATTATAAAAAACTTTAAATAAGTGTTATTGTGTACTTTGTTTTTATGTGTCAAACTCAGTTAATATTTGGCTGAACATTTATGTATCAAGCACTATGAATTAAATGTTATAATATGCAAATTGTCAGGTTTGTTGTTTTCATTCTCTTGTAAACAGTGTAGCTAGATTGTATGAAGTAAAAAAAAAAGCTATCTCTTGTAATTAGGAACATAGTGCTTCAGTGTTATCTAAATGACGATATCTGTTTAAATATTTGCATTAGCGAAACGCTTTAAATTAGTTAAATGTGTATTAATTTCTTTAACAAATAGATTCATATATGTATTTAAAAGTGTCTTCATTTTTTTCATTTATAATTTATATTATACATGAAATATTTATCTCAGCAGAGCTTCATTAGTACGATTTATTTTAGTTGCAATGTACCTGCCCTTAAGGGAAAGAAGCTGCAAATATAACAAACAAGAATTATTTCTCAATAATATATTTTTGTATATATATGAAATACACAAGCAATGAATAGCAATGAGAAAAAGAAAATTAAAAGTAGCAATTATTAGAATAAAGTTGAAAGGTTGAATTCGGAGCTCATCAGCCGTGGAAGATTCGATAAATATGGTGAAAAGACCAAAAGATATCAAACTATTTACTAAATAGAGAGTGTTTAAGCTCTAATATATGCATTACATTGGGTCAAACGCACCATATGCTAAACTATATGCAATAAACAAGAGCTTAAACATAAAACTAAAAGTAGGGTTTTTTTACCTTGGCTAAATTAAGAAACAAGTCCCTATAATTTGTCTTCCTCAGGACAGTACCTACTGCATGCATACTAGTTTAATGTAGGACAGTCAGGAGGAATGAGTCAGTGGCAAAAATGAAACAGCTGCATTTACATGCCAAAATAAAAAGTAATATTATTTCATGTCATTGTTTTAAAAGTGATCATTTTTAAAAAACTATGTTATTAATATACAATGTACATATGGGGAGAAGACGAGGGGCGTTCACCACACAGACTGTGCATTGACATTTTCAGGGGGTTGCTTTTTTAAAGGGGGGGGGGCGCTTTATAGCATTTTATGGGTGCACCATCACTTTTATGGTGGGGAGGGGGATTCTCGTATATATGAAATGGAATAATCATGTAATAGAGTTCAATGTTTTAATAAATAAAATATATAATGCATTTTGCGCACACTCTAAAAATAAAATCAGTAACCTTTTTTGAATAAGTATTTATATTTGTGATGAGCTGGAAAAGGGCAAGAACAGAAGAATCAACCCGAATGGTTCCAGCAGGGGGACTTGGTGTCATATTTACATTCATCAATTTCTCTGTTGGTACTTTTCGGTACACTTTCTTCGTCAGAGAAATTGACTTGAGGTGAACGAATTCCGGAACGCGAAGGGTAGGTAAGTCCTGTCAAATTTTATCCGAAGATCAAAGCTATCAAGTTTGATACAAGATATGTTTTTAAGTTTTGCATTAAAAATACAATATGTTGATAGTTTTGTCTTGAAAATATTGAGAGAAAAACTGAAGTTTAAGATTGTTTAACAAACATTCCTCACTTTTCAGAAGGTACCCCCCCCCCCTCCAATTCCCCGACGATTTTGTGATTAGGAATGAAACTACTAGATTATTTCATAATTTTTCAAAAATTTATAACTGTGCATATGTTATGCTGTTAACCATGCTATTTGTCATTAGAAATTCAAAAAAAAAAAAAAAAATCCACGAATGATTCTAAAATTGCTTGTATTATTGCTCTTAGATATGAAAGAATTGAAACTGATATGGTATGCAATACTATAATAAAGAATTATATTTTAGAAAAAATCACGGAAAAAGGATTCCGAAATTCTCGGAAACGTTTTTGAAAATTGTTTGGAGAATTCCGAAATACTCGGAAACATTTTCGAAACTTTCATAAACCACAGCTG
Source organism: Uloborus diversus (assembly GCF_026930045.1). Taxonomy (NCBI): domain Eukaryota; kingdom Metazoa; phylum Arthropoda; class Arachnida; order Araneae; family Uloboridae; genus Uloborus; species Uloborus diversus. The sequence continues at coordinate 94,181,305 of NC_072737.1, forward strand.
CACAGAATACTCGGAAACATTTCTGGAAATTACGAAAAGAGGATTCCGAAATACTCAGAAACGTTTCTGAAAATTACAGAAAGAGGATTCCGAAATACTCAGACACGTTTCTGGACATTACAGAAAGAGGATTCCGAAATACTCAGAAACGTTTTTGAAACTTTCATGAACCACAGCTGCACGATATACTCAGAAACGTTTCCGGATTTTTTTTTTACAGTGTACTTTAGGAACACTTTCCATCTTTGACTTAACTGCCTTAACTCAAATTCATAATAAAACTGTTGCCATACAAATTTCAATCGATGTTATATGTCTGCCCCTCCAATGCTCTGGCAAATACGAATTCCTTTTCTTTCTTTCCATCCCCATTTTTTTGTTCATTTTTTGCCGTTTTGATTTAGGTAAATCTGTCGAATAATTCTTACAGAAGACACTATACTAGTCCTTCCTGGCTCTTATCTGCGCCTAAGAAGTATAAGAGTGAGTGTTACAACCTATTCTAAATCATGAATTTTGCAATGAATTACCAGTATACTTGACCTTGATGGCACTGGAATTATAGTTGAGGCAAACCTACCTGGTAGCTTGGTGAAGGTTGAAAAGATCCAAATCCCAGCATTAGGACACTGCCAGGTTTGGTTTGTTGTAACTATAATAGCTTGATATCCAATCGTGCACTGTTGAAACGGCAGGTTGCATGTGGCACCTTTTTAAGGAAAAACTCCGTAGCACCAGTGTTTTACCTTAAAAAGGTGCCTCTTTTAGAATGCTATGTTGACACCTATTGCACTCTTAGTGTGCCATAGAGTGTCATTCCGAACCAAATGGCACATTTAAAGATGAAATTGGAGTGTCTTAAGGATCCAAATGATACTTTTTAGGGTGTGTCGCTGGTGGTACAAAGTTTCACCCTAAAAATTGGTGCCGTATGCAACCTGCAGTTTTAACTGGATAAAATCAGACTTCTTTTTTACAGCAGATTTTACTCTTTGTGACCAATCATGGATACAATTCGTGCTCAGCATTGCAGATGTACTTTTCTAACAAACGCCTCGCATAAGACGTTGCGTCCGGTTGTCAGAGTCGTGAACAAGATGGATCAATTCCCTAATGGATCACTCGAGAAATCTGACCTCCTCAAAAGTCGTGATAGCAGAAAAGTGTTTTCAGTTATTACCGGGTCTATTTGCTCACTTTTTTTCTAAAGAAGGAAAGTTTTGTTTGTTGACAAATAGGCTTCCGGCTCTTGCAGGGAGATTATGCGGTGAATTCATCATCATCAGCTTGATGAAGTAGTCGGAGAAGAAGGACACAAAAAACGCGGAGGCTTGGGAAACAAGATTCTGATTACAACTGTTAGATTTGAGTTTAGAGAAAATTACTTGAGTATGGGCGTTTACCCTTTTTCAGCTAAACGGGTTGATGTAATTCATGAGTCCCGATGTTTCATTTGTATTTTCTAAGATTTTTTTTTTTTTTTGCTGAAATTTAATTTCTTTTTACAGAGTGAAAATTTGTTTCCTTGCAGTAATTCATTATTTCTCAATTCTTTCTGACATGGAAAAAGCTGAAAATGTCACTATGCAGGGTGAATCTGAAAACGTTCGCCAGACTTTAAGAAATGATGGAATAGACCCAGACTAATTTTGAGAATATTGATCAAATACCAGAAAGTCGATACTGGTATACGGCAGGGGTTCTCAAACTTTTTCGACCCGTGGCACCCTTTGAAGATTTAGAATTTTCTCACGGCATCCTAGTCCATCTGTAGTATGTAAACAACTAATAAGTCATTATTTTCAGGGTTTTCTTCCACAACTTTGCAGAGTTCGTGCTCATATTTGCAGCAAATGCAGCATAAGATCATTTCTTCCTTCCGAACACTCCGGTGATAAAATAAGATTAGTTGGTTTTGACATCACTTTTCTGCAACAACTTTAGCTACACTGTTGCCTGATAGTAAAAAATGGCTTGTTGATTACGCTTTATCATCTGTTAATCTTTTTGATAATGATGGAAGAGGATTTAGTGAATTTTTGTTCTACTGTAAAAAATGGAGCATTTCCTAACTGGTCAACTGGCTCGGCATTATTTAGCGCACTCACCTTATATATATATATATTGATACCAGGAACACTTCGCGGCCCCTCACTGTTTTCTAAGGCACCGCAGGGTGCCGCGGGACCCAGTTTGAGAATGGTATACGGGAAAGTAGGCTCGTTTAGTTCTTGACGGAACTTCTTGTTTGTTGTTATTGGATGTTAAGTAAGAAATTAACCTCCGTTTTGTCTCACTGCCTGTATTAAGTATCTAAATAAAATATAGTGGAATATTACAAAATGATAGCATATTATTCCCAAGATATAACATACAATACATGATACAAATACAAAATTATCGCACATCATATTTTCGACTTTAGTGGAGCCATGTAAATGAAAGCTTTCTGCAATATATCGGTTTTATATCGTACTAGCAGTACCCGCACAGCGATGCCCGTGCTAAAAATTTAATGGAAGTCCGTTGAATAAAAAAAAAAAAAAAAATTAACGCCCCCTCCCCCTCTCATGTAAAATGATCATTTTTCTTTGTATAAAATGCGTACACACATTTTCAAAGGGAAAAAAAACTATTAAAGTTTCTTTGGAATTTAAAGCTTTTCGTCAAATCATTAAATTAGATTTACAGTTGCTTTAAAACTCTGTTTAGCGAGTGAAGCGGTTTTACTGCAGTTTAAAATATTTCTCCAAATAAACAAAAAAAGACATCAAATAATATCTTTCAAATGTAAAAATAGTTCCGCAACTGTATTGTTTACCGCCAAGCTCGCCCAGCAACCACGCTCTCATAATCTATCCGTCTAACGAAAAAAAAAAAAAACTCCAGCGGAACATTTAAAAATCATCGTCAGAAAAAAAAGAAAAGAAAAGAAAAGAAAATGTCGTACATTTCACTCGGACAAAAACAAATCGCCAAAACAATGAATTACATTTACGGTTGCTTTAAAGCAATAATCCTAGACTGAACTGCTCAGCGCCTAACGCGCCAAGCGACCACGTTACCGGAACCCAGCCCTTTTGCAAGTGAAGCGGATGTTTTTTCTTTGGCAAAGAAAAATGTAAACTTTATCACTCATTATGCCTCATTCATTATGCGTTGGGGCCTTCGTGGCTTTGTGGTAGAAACTTCGCTTCAAATGCCGGTAATCGTGGGTTCGATAACCTCGGATGCTCTGAGTGGTGTATTTCCTTGCTTTACGCTGAAAATCTTTCTCATAATGTCTTATGAGTGAATAAATAAAAAAAGTCCAAAATCTCGAGGCAATGGCCCTCAATCCTTCCATGATTATTAGCTATGGACACGTAAACAACAACAGTAGTGTCATATAAGTTAAAGGCAACAATTTTCAACTTGATTAAAATTATGGTCATTTTTATAGTAATGAATGCACTTTAAAAGCCACTCCACCACAGTAATTGAGTCAAAATGCATAAACTTGAATTTGTCAACCTAGTGCATGAAAAATTATTTAAATTAAGTTTCTTATTGCTACTTCTCTATCACGAAAGTATTCGTCAGTTAAAAGATTGAATTGTTACACAATTTCACAAAAATATCGTTTTGTTCTAAGAAGTCCAAAAACTTGGTTCAGAAAATTGTAATTTCATCACGGAGCAGAAAATAGCACAAACATTGATTAGAAAGGAATATATATATTTTTTCTCCGTCTTGTTTTTCATATTTTAACAATGAAGTGCAGAGGAAAAAAAAGTCAGCTGAAATGAAAATAATTTCACTGTAATCGCTTAAACTTTAAAAAACAAAAATAAAAACTGTCTAATAAAAACTGTCTTTCTGTTACACATGGAATTGCTCTGAACTAAAAGGCATTATTTTCTCTATTGTAATTAAAATAGCAGGACTGTGGACATTACCGAACGCTGTGGATCGCTGTAAAATAAAATCTCAACAAAACATAAATGTGAAAAGGAGCCAAGTTAGATCAAAATGAGAGACCCTGGATAGACGGTGTCACCGATGAAATAGTTCAGATCTGAACGGGTACCAACTTTCATAACTGTTGGACTGTCCCGTGTTTTTCAATTCATTCAGAAAACAATTTTTGTTATTTTCTTTGATTCCAGATTTTAAACTTGCGGCAAATTTTGGTCGTCAATAAACAATTTCCAAGACATTTGACTGCTCCAATTATACAGTAACTTGCCAAGTTTAAATCCGGGATCAGAGAAAGTAAAAAAATGTTTTCAAAATGAATTGAAGAACACGGCGCAGTCCAATTTCCATGAGGAACTGCTGTGGAACTTGTTATCTGTTGAGATCAGAATCTTGTCGGTGACACCGTCTACCCAGAACCTCATTTCGATCGAACTTGGCTACTTTTCATATTGATATTTTGTTTGGATATCATTAAATTTTGAAAGCTAAATCATAGTAATGTTCTTCTTTAAAATTAAATGTAAAAGTGCGTATAAATACAACTTCCATCCCCCCTGCTTTTACGATGCACTGGTTTCTTTTCATTAGTAATTTCGAAGATATTTCGATAACTGGGGGTTTGGCGCTATTGTCAATTATGGGCTATAATTGTTTGCTTCTGTCACTATCAGCAAGGCCATGCCCGAAGTACATTAGCCCTTATTCTTTGGCGTCCACAAATTTGCCGACATATGGGAAAATTACTAAGACTCCTAGTTTCACACTCTTCCCGCAATTTCTATAGTCTGGGGGAATTATCATAACGTAGATCGTAAAATCTGCGGAATTGTCGAAAACATTTCCTCATTGCTTATAATTCCGTGGCGCCAAGTTTTTGAACCTTTAAGAAATTAAAATGAAGCGAAGCTAAAAGATGTAACCATGGCAATGCGAAACAAAACATCAGTAATTTTAATGGAGATTAGATTTATTCGAACTTTATTTTTAACGGCTTGTAACTTTTTTTACCTTTGGAGATAGAAGGTTATTTTTTCGACCATAGGTCGAGATATTTCTGGAGTAAAAAATGTCACTTTTTCCAACGGTGTCAAAAAGAAAACTGTGGGGCAATTCCTTCACTTTTTATTGATATATTTAAAGAAGAAAGTATTGCCAAAATTTCAGCTAAGCCTAAAAAAGTTCGAGATAAAAACGCAAGTTGCTCCCGTCGTAATGAAGGTAGAGGATTGAAACAAATTGCTTAGAACGCGGAAAATTCTACCCTTTCCAACGATATAAAATATTAATATGTGCAAGTAATTTTTCACCCCTTTAATAGCCAATAATAGGCGATTTGCGTGAAATTTGGGCCTAAATTGTAATAAAAAAAGAACTATTTATCGGATTTTTTTCAAATTATAGCCTATGTTACTCAGTAAGAAGGTACCTTTCATGCAGTGAAAGAATTTTTCAAATAGTTGCAATAGTTCCGGAGATTACCTCGAACATATAAACACACAAAAATTCGTCCTCTCTCTTTATAATATTAGTAAAGATTCTTTGCGATGTTAGATTTCAACTTTCTGTTTGGCAACACCAGCACTAATTCAGTTCAGTATGCGTTCTTGGGTATAACTTTGATATACACCCCCAAAAATTACGCGCCAAATCTGGCATTTCCTACGGACTTTTTAGGGTTGCTGTTTCTTATTTTGGTGTTGCCAATTTAGGTTTTTTCAGCTTTTAGGTTTTTTGCTGTTGCCAAATTAAGTATTTTCTTGTATTTTGTACCATTTTTTGAGTTTTTTTTAAAGTTTTGTGGTAACAATTTTTTGTGGCAACAAAGTTTTGTGTCAACAAAAACAAAAAAAGTCGCCAAATTTCCGATTTGGGGGGGTATATCAAAGTAGTTCCCGTTCTTGTAAACAAGCATTCGCGTTCAATTTATCTTGTGTTTGCGAGTGTTCTTTCAATGAAGCAATTTTTAGATAGATTATATTCTATTGTACGCAGCAGTGTGTTCTTATTCAACATGTTATTATAATGGCAACGAGGTGAGTAAACTTGAAAAATTTGTTAAAACGCCCTAGTTAAAATGAGCAAGTTTTGACTTTTTGGAACTTTGCATGAATTCGACAGAGAACAGGACGAGAAAAATTTGTACATCGAGCAGTTGGAACACTTTTTTCTTGCAAACGACATAGTGAATAACAAGAAAGTATCGGTTATTCATTTTCGTGATGAGAGTAAACATGTATAAAATTCTTCGGAATTAGCTGCTTCCAAAATCGCCTGGGGATTGTAAGTACTACGAAGAATTGAATATTTTGAAACAGTATTTTAAGTCGTCTCCTATCATCAAAACTGAGGTTTTCCGGTTCCTTTAGAGAAATCAGCTGGCAGGTTTCACGTTATTTAGTGGAATTAAGGATTTTGGTTTCTACCTACGACTTTGACGCATTTTTGGGCGAAGCGTTGATTGATAGGTTTGTATGTGGCTTGTGTAATGAAAATATACAAAAAAGACTTTCTGCGAAAAAAGATTTAAAGCTATCAGGTGCAGCGGAAACAGCTGTTGCAATTCAAATAGCTGAAAACTATGCAGCCAATATGAGAACATTCACACCAGCTGTCCATCAAGTTCGTAAGACTGAACGCAAATAAAAGTCCTCAACCACGAATGAACTCTGCTGCAAATACATTATAGCAAGAACTTTAAATGTTATCGTTGTGGTGCTACACATGGTTTTGCTAAATGTTGCACTGATTTTACAGCAAGTGCAAGCACGAAAATGCTAAACGTTACAGTTGTGGCAAAATAAGACATACAGGCTGAAATCAGGCTTTAGGAGCAAAGTGATATTTGTAAGTTTGTTGAGCATTGAAGATTGGCTACGCGCCGCTCGTTGAAGTGTTAAAGGGAAATGGAACAGTTAGGTTGTGTGACGACTTCAAAGTCATTGTCAATGAAATGTTAGATGCCAATCAGTACCCTCTACCGACACAGCAAGATTTATTTGCAAAACTTCGGGGAGGTAAGTTTTTTTACCAAGTTTTTGTATTAGTTCACCTGTTTCTGATAATAATATGAATACCGAATGCATTGTACAAGATAATGTAACTAATATCCTACCAAATGAAAATTGTGATTTAAAATTCCTGTTAAGAGATATCCATTGAGAAATAGAAAGAAACCAGATAGACTTGGCTTGTAGTTTGTTTTATTGTATTACCAGCAAAAATACCCGGCGTTGCCTGGGTCAGAAATAAATGTAAGAAACAATCGCTACTTCCTTTCGTTTTCTGTTTTAACTGAAAGAACTCAAAACATATCACTTTGACGTGATTAAAAATCGAGCTTTCTTCCTTACCCATTAAAGTAAAATAGCAATAAGTATGAACGAACGAATATTCATTTAGAAACGAAAGTACGAATTTAAGCATATAAAAATTTGAAGAATTTCCGAAATATAAACTAACAAAAACAAAGATTACTGAAAAAACCGTGCGCTTTATTAAATTAAATAGTACACACTCAAAAGAAAAATAAAGCTCTCTACTATGTTTCTTTAAGGATGCAAAAAGTAGAGTTTCCAAATGCTTAAACGACTTTAAACTCATGTCTGCTCCGGAGACGCCTTGATTCAAAAATTTCATTATGATTACTTTTATTATTGCTGTTGTTAGGCAACGAATTTTTGTAACAATGAGTTTTATATTCGCAACTTCAAAGCTCGAATACGCTACCTTGCGGTGATTACCAATACTAAAGAAAAAGGTAAAACATTCCATTCCACGAGTTTTCTTTGGGGTAAATATCCGGCTTCAAGCAGTTTGTGGTGTAATGTAATTTCAGAAGAATAAAAAAGAAAGCTTCGCACAAATACGATGAAAAAGTACTGTCATTCACTAAACGTCAAAGCAAGTTTTAAGTTATGGCATTTGTTTGTTTCACCTTTGTTCATCCGCCATTAGACAGTGGCTGCTGCGCCCCCTATAATTTATTGGAGTTCCGAATTTAATTATTTAATGGGGAAATGATATGAAATTTACTGTTTTTCAACATAACTTTTTGCAACTAAGTTTTTAAGGAATAAATTACAGCCTAAGTTTCTCCCTCATAATGTATCTATCTATGGTGAAAAAATGGTTAAAATCCCTCCAGTAGTTTTGAAGTTTACCCCGGACATCCGGACAGAGATTAGACCTTTATGTATAAAGATAAGGATGCAACTCCTAAGAAAGCTATAAATGTCATGCTTGCTCCAGAGAGGCCTTGATTCAAAATTTACATTATGATTACTTTTAATATCGCTGTTGTTAGGCAACGAATTTTCCTAACAATGGATTTTATATTTAATCATTCAATGGGGAAATTACAGAAATTTGCTGTTTTCCACCATAACTTTTGAAATCTAAGTTTTTAAGGAACAAATTATAGCCTAAGTTGTTCCCCGATTATGTAGCTATCTATGGTGAAAAAATGGTTGAAATCCCTCCAGTAGTTTTGACGTTTACCCCGGACATCCGGACAGAGCTTAGACCTTTAGGTATAAAGATGGTGTTTTACTTTTTTTTGAAGGGGATACTGTAATATATCGATTTTACTTCGCATTATTATTACTTTTGATGTTAGATTTTAATTTTATGTTTGGCAACACCAGCACTAATTCAGTTCAGTGTGCATTCTTGTAAATAAACGCTCGTGTTCATTAACCCCCGACACACAATGGGGGTTATTAGTTTGACGTATCTGTGTATCTGTCTGTGACACCCTAGCGCCTACACGGATAGACAGATTTTGAAAAAAAAAAAATCGAAAAAAAGAGTTGATACAGTTTTCTTAGCTAGGTTGCGCCTTCGGATGACATTAATTAACGAAGATATTAATTAAAACCTCTAAAATGTTTTTCGCGATTTTTGCAGTGAAAACACATTTGAAAAGGTTTTACCAAAATAAAGAGCATTTTTTTCTGCGTTTGATAGAATTAAGGCGTTTATAGTGGAGAAGCCGACGCATCCGCCATTTTGGAGCAAACTTGATCCAGTGCTTCGCAGCGATAGCATTGCTGCTGATGTTTACATTTCTTTAGCATATGTTAAATTGAGTCAAATGGGTGGTTTTTTCGGCTGTTAATTGTGCAAACAGCTCCACACACACAAAAAAAAGGATTTCAGCTCTTCAGATTTCCAACAGATGCAGAAAGAGAAAAGAAATGGATAACTAATAGCCGTGGAAGTGACTGGCAGCCTGGAAATGGAGCTCGCTTGTGTGAAGTTAATATCGATTTATTTCTCATGATTTTACAATGATTACGTTATAAATGCTCTGTAATCTTTGCTAACATGTTGCAGTGTTTTACGGAATGTCTTTTATTCTGTATTTCCCTGTTATGCGAAAGTACGCCTGCTCCAGCTTTTTCCAATACGGCGGATGCGTCAGCTTCTCCAGTTATAGGGTTCTAGATAGAATGTGTTTGGAACTTCCACGTCGCATAGAATTCGAACTATAACGTTTTTTTTTTAAAGCAGATTTCAAATACGGCTAAGCCTTTATTTACGTGATTGTTAACCGAATTCATTGTTGACCGACAAGGAAATTAAACGCAATGATTTAAAATGTTTATCTTTGTTAATAAATAAAATATACTTGTAATTGATTTTTAATGATACAAGGCTTTTAGAAGAATTTTCAATTTTCTTGATTCTACATTTGCGACTCAGTAGGGGTTCTTTAAAAATTTTAATTTTAGTTACTTGTTATATCTTGTGTTTGCGAGCGTTCTTTCAGTAAAGTAATTTTCACATAGAGTGCATTCTATTATATGCAGTAGTGCATTCTTATTCAACAAGTTACTATAGATTCAGCATGTTCTTTTGCACTGCTCCTTTAATTTTGTAATGGACGGCATATCTTTTTTTCCCCTATGAACTCTAGGCTTTCGTCATGCTCCAGCAAACTATACATAGCTTCACTGGCGGACTGGTCCTAAAAGTGTTATGTGGAAAAATATTTTTGCCGGTCCCCTACGCAAAAAATTTTGGTTGTATTTTTCCAAACCCAAAAAGTTTTTAGTGGGGTTTTTCATTAAAAAGAAAAGAACAAGTTTTTTCGAAGACAAAATGGCTTTTAACCCCCCCCCCCCCCGTCTTGTAGTATGGACAATTTTTCACTGGCTGGTAAAAGAGGCCATATATTAGTTTGTTTAAAGTCATGCTTTACTTTTTTGTTCGTTTTTAATGTGTGTTGCCCCTGAGTATGGAATGTCCTCAATTAGGATTAATAGGGGATCTGGATTTTCTCCCCCGGATTAAATTTTGAAAAAAAGGTGTAAAATTTTGCATTTTGAAGCCTTATAAGGGGTAATTGGAACATTGGAACGAAAAAATATCAAGAAAAAAAAAGAGGAGAGCAAAACTTTTTTTAAGTTTATTTCACTAATTAAGATAATAAAACTTGCTTTTTTGTTCGACAAATCAATAATAGCAGTCGACAGTCAGAAAGAGTGAGGGAGGAGAAAAGATAATGCACTGTTACTTGCTCCAACGGGTTACGGTACAATAAGTGTTTGGTCAACCCCTCAGATCCACCAACAAATACAACAATGAATTAAATACAAATCGATCAATAGTGGAAAATGCTTTAAAAGAAATGGTGTACTGTACAGATTTCAAAAATGGGGAACGAGAGAGTTACATATTAGGGGAAGGTCGGGTAGTATGGGACACCTAAGCCATTTCAAACATAACACTTTGTTTTAATTATAAATAATTAGTTTTTACACTAAATTATGCTGTACTAAGTTACCTAACATAAATTGTAAACTTCGGTTTAAAAAACATGGAGTCGTAGTTTTTAAACACATTTTTGTCAAATTCTATTTATGGCCAATTTTAAATTTTGGAGGGTTGTATCGAACAAAACATTAAAATGTTGAAATAAAAACAAATAGTACAGAAATAACATTTTAATGCACGCAAATTACGCCTGTCTCGTCAGCATTAAAAATTTTTGAAGGACTGAATTTAAACTTGTCCATCAGCTCAACTAATTTACCAAGGAATCTCTCAACCTGTTCTTTACTGAATCCGGCTCCTCTTTGTAAGCTTGTAGATTCAGCTGTTCTTAGGTTAGACTCAAATCTTCATGTCTTTTCATAAATTCATAATAAAGGTCTTTACCAGCTTTCTTGGTTTCTCTATTAAAACGGTGCTTGGTATTTAGTTGCTCTGCATATTTGAAAACCAAAGCTAAAAACTCGTTCTTACTCAAAGGCATAAGTTAAATTTTTAATATGATCATAAAGTATTTTTTCTTGTTCATCTGTGAATGTTCTTGGAAAACTTCGTGATTTCCTAAGACAGGCTTCATTGCCACTTCTTTGTTTTCCCGTAAAGCTTTGATCCTATCACCCAAAGTACTTTTTGGGACTAAATATCTTTCACTAGCTTCTCTAATTGTCATTTTATAAAGTCCAACTTTTTCAATGGCTTCTTTCATATTTGTTTCTCTCTCATCCCATTTATGTCGTGATTTTTCCATTTCAACCTGTTGGACTAAGAAAAACACCGTCAGTATTTTATTTTGATGCCAGTAACTTTGTCCGATACAACCCGAAATTGGTTTGTCCGATACAACCCTACTCTAAAGCTACAGTTGTTTAACGACCACTAAGTTATTACTTAAGCTAGACACTTTTATAGCTCATAATACTTAGATTAATATACTATCAGTCTAAAGGTATAACAATAAAACAATATAACTTACTCTATGTGTAAATATATGTCCCAGAAGTTAAGTTCGTGCACTGCAATTTTCTCAACAAACAAACAACTAGCTTTGCAGACCACAACGAACGGTTGATTTGAACCAATATGGCGTCTGTGACTTTCTTCTCCAATACGGCACACTATGTTGACCCAGTACGTGCTGCCCCTGGTGGCGGAATTAAGAAGCAGCCCTTGTCCGATTTTACCCGCTGTCCGATACTAAACGACCTTCCCCTACCCATTTTTACTATTCATAATTCAAACACTTGACGAGAAATAAAATGAGGCACACTTTGCTAGTTATTTTCAAGGACTCAAGACTCTATATGATGTAGTTTTAGACTCAGGTCAGAAAATCATGAGATCTAATCATTTTGTTTAAAAAATCTAATCATTTTTGTTTTCGGTCTCAAAAATGATAATTTCAACATAAAACATTAAGATTCAACAACTCTAACCCTTTCAATTCGAATTTTTACATCACGTATTTTTCCAAAATAAGTATTTTAATTTTTCAATGGAAATAAAATATAACAAACAGAAAATTAAACTTGTTTTTTAAATTCACATGCTACAACATTCTCAAATTTGAATAATAAAGCAAATGGTGTATTTAAATAGTAATAATGTCTATCAATAATTTCTACTGGTCTGTAAGAGAATTATATTGTCTTGGCTCGAATATAAAATGAATTTAAAATTTTAATTAGAAACTTAAATGGAGAGGCTGCACTTGTAAGCTTTTAGTTCTATACATATTAATCCCTGCTTTTTATAATAATGAGAAAAAAGGTTTTTGTATTCAGTATACCACAGCATTTGCAGGGGAAAAAAAACACGTTTTGAGACTACAAGCTGCAATTATGTTTCGAAATTTCGTCAATTTTCAGACAAAATTTGTTGAACAGTTAATTTTTTTTGGACGGTCACAGCGACCTCCCGTGACCTCTCATCAGGCGTATCTGGTTAAATAATAATCTTTTTTGCATTATATTACTTTTGTATGCATCTGGAAAACATGCAATAATGTTCTTGATATCCAAACTCGTTGTTAAACTTTAAAAAATGGATAATTGAAAAAAAAAGCAGCACTTTTTCCCAGGTTATATTTGCATTTAATTATAAATATGCATCAAAAGTACCGAAACAATGTTCAAGTTTGAGACCTGTGATAAAATGTAAAAAACGTTTTCAATTGTATAGACTATATCTAAAAGCTTGGTTCGCACTAAAAGGTATGACATAAAATAAGTATATGGTTTCTTAATTGCAACACTGGGGGGGGGGGGGGGACTGCAGTTTATCTTACTATCTTTAGCTTAGGGTTATTCTAAAACATCCAATAAAATTTAAATTAAAAATTCAGGGAAGAAGAAATAGAGGCGGTATTATATAAAAGTTATTCATAAAAAGCTGCGTACCACCGCCTACTGCTTTTTCTCTTAAATTTTCAATTTGAATTATATTGACCGCTTCAGAATTTCTCTAAACAAAAAATATTATGATCAACTGTAATTTTTTAGTGTTTTAATCAAGAAATCATACTTATTTTGTTTCATGCTTTTTAGTGCGAATCAAGCTTATAGAAATAGTTTAAGAAAAAAAAAATAAAAACATTTTATCTATTTTATTTTTACGTTTTGAAATTTATTTGAGGTGTGCCTTTTTGAAATTAGAAACCTATTTACTAGTTACCTATCCTTCTTTGAAAAAAAAAAAAAAAACAACGGTATTGACTTTTGTTTAAGTATAAATGAATTGCTCATAGAGTGAGAATAGCTAATACTAACCATTCATCTATATTTTCAATACTGTTGATTTGTATGCTCGAATTTAAAAACATTTTGAACAAGTAGTAAAAAAAAAGCGCTTTTAAAAACACCCACAAATATATTGTTTCTTAAGTTCAGCTTTGAAAGTAATTTGATGAATTTATTAATATTTCATTCATTCATTATTTTTTGGCAAAAATTAAAAAGCAGAAATATGATAAATATTTTTCATTGTTTTTAGCAACAATTAAAAATTAGAAGTAAAACGCTGGATTTATGACAAAGAAAGTAAAATGAAATATAGCCTTTAATTATAAAAATACCTGAACCAGTCCCCAGAGGAAATAACATATCACCCCCCCCCCCCTTCATGCACAACCTTTACTCGCAGCGCAGCGAAAAGAATGAGAGGGGGTCGAAACACTCATTAAAAAATATCATAAAACTACAATACGTCATACAAACACAGACACACGCATATATAAATATGAAGATGTTTTATAAATTGGCTACGGCCGCCGAGAGTCGATGCGGAATTTGTAAAATGTATACTGCTTGGACCAACAAGAGGCTATGTCAGCCAGTCTACAGGTAGTTGTAAACTCCCGGCACAAAGGGCCTGGATCGGAATTGGAGAAGCATAAGTTTGATAAGTTTTCTGTGAGGATGGGCCCGGTGACCAGACTGACAAGGAGCCCGCCTTGGCTGTCGGCAGCCCTGTTTCCGACCAAACATGGCCTCTCGTCAGCACTGACTCCGGCCCCTATGAAAAGTTTTTCGGTACACCACAATATTTTAAAACCCTTCCCTGAGCTATCGGTATCATTTTGGGGCCGTAGTCCGAAAATTTTGCTCCTACTACTCTGATTTCTTTTCGGAGAACCGGCCCGTCTGGCATTTGCCCTAATAATTACATAGCCAGCCCGCCCCTGCACCTAACAAAGTCATTGCTTCCTCCATTCGTAACAAGATACGGCAATAGTTCGGTAAGAAAAGAGTGACTTGGAAGAGGAAAACCATCTATCAACATCCTCTTCCCCCAATTATAGTTATGACTGACTTTAGAAACACGAGAACGGCCCAGGGTCTTAGAACGGTCGGTCCAGCTAAAATATATTTTTTTTTCGAAGTAAAATTGAGGAAAACATTATGCACACGTTAAAAAAAAAAGAAAACGGCCCAAGTTAGGTGCGGCCCATGTGAAATTTTCCACATCTCTCAAATGGCCAGTCCGCCCCTGCATAGCTTTGTATGTTTAGTATTAATTTTCAATTCCATTTTAGGGATTTTGCTTCTATTCTCTAATACGTTTCTGACAGGTTTGGATGGTCTAATTGCAGAAAATATGCAATTTCAGAGACTGCATATGTATTCAGTAATAGTTTTATCTATGAACGACTCACTTTTATTTATATAGTTATTTACACTGATTTTTTTTATTTTTTTTTTTTAATGATCAACTAGCTACGTTGCCCGGCTTTACACGGTCTACCTCGAAAATTAAAGTTATGCATAGTGTCGCATGTTCAATTAGAGGAAAAAAATACTGTACAATTTCCCGTCAAAATAATCATTTTTAAAGAAAGAAAACGGCAAATCAAAAATTTCCGAACAAATTAAACGCAACCCTCCATGAATACAATTAAAATCCTTAAAAAAAAAGAAAGGAGGTAAAACAAAATTTTATTTAGTTACAGTCGAGAAAATAAAAGCGTCAACTCTCTGAATGGTATTATTCTAGCCAATTTAAAATGAGATCGTGCAAACGATAATTTTCCGACATAAAATTCTGCTCCATTAGGCTTCAAAATGCTTTAAAATATTTTTCTCTGTGATTTTACAGCCTTGGTTTTCTATAAATTCGAAGGAATTAAATCTATTTCAGGGGTAATTTTCGCTGGCTTTCGAATGGCACTAAATTTGAAGTGATCGGATGATTATTTCTGGTAGAAAGAACTATTTAGTGCCATTTTCGGGCACTAAATTATTTAAATTCGGGCCTAAAATTAAAATTCGAACGGTTCTGTTCTTTTTTGGCATTTGAACCCCCCCCCTACGTTCTTTCTCGGGTGCCCAAGTACCTCCCTGCCAAATTTGCTTGTGATCCGCAGTAAACTGTGGATTTGTATAGGGAACATACAACACATATATATAAATATACACTCATATATAATTGCTGTTTTATTTATATAGTTGAACCTAGATAACCCATTTATAAAGCAGCGTGAATCATTTTTACCAAAGATCTTTGAAACTGACACATACATGTTACTATTCGCATACAGATCATATATATTCGTCATATATAATATTGCATTCTAGATATATATTATTTAGTAAAAATGTTACGGTTTACATATTTTAAATAGTCGCTTGCAAAAGAAATAACTTTCCGCTCTTAACCGTTTGAATTTTTTTTAAATATCAGTCGTAGTGTTTTTTAAAGTTTTAAGATCGCTGAATTTCATGAACAGAAAAATTTTGCACACACTTCTTACGGTTATGCTGGTTATCAAGTATTTATTATGCCACACAATTATTTTATGCAGAATGTTTCTGATTGCTTCTTAAGTAAACAACTTGCATCGAAACGAACTAAGGTAAAACACCGGTAGTGGCCACTTCAAGTTTACTTTTGCGCTTTAAAGAAAGAAATGAACAAGAATAAAATGTGATTTTTTTTGTTGGTACTTAATGTACCCGTCATATTGAATCAATTTTATTCATCAGTTGTTTGAATTTTAAGTATAATGTAAATACTTCTTATGGGAGGTCAGATGGCCACTACTGAAATTTTCAAATTTTGAAGTAGCCATTGCTGAATCAAATTTAAGGTTCGATAAAAACGGAACAAATTGAAATTCTGTTATTTTTATAAATTGGGAAGGTTTAGAAAGCGTTGGGCTATAAAACGCTCATTGAGTTTCACAAGAGGAGCAATTAATACTGTATTCACTATTCATGCAATTTAAAAATATACTTCACTGTAGCTACTAGTAGTCCGCATTAAACCTTGAAGAGACCACTACGGGTGTTTTATCTTACATGTTTCTAAGAAAAATATCGCAAAATGTTTCAAAGGCTGCGATTTCTGACAGTAAATATCAACGTCGATCTCACAAAAGAGCATTTCCTAAAAAGTTAAGGAGTTCCGTAAAATATGAGGTTTAGTTAATCATTTTTGGGATACAGAAGTTTCGATATTTTAAGTCCATAAAAATTATACATAAGGTCTTGAGAACGTAAATCGATCAATAAAGGTTAAGTAAACCGTTTCCAAAACTCATTAATAGTTAACCTTTGAACTCGACTGGTTTTTCCGGGAGCTTCACGGATTTTGAACATTTCTGCTGCTTTCCCGACTTTCTTTAAAAATCTCTTGGTGTCTATAATTCTCAAGGAAAATCCCTTTCACAGGGAATTTTAAAAAACACTCCCGTAAAATCCCCTATTTTCGTAAAGACTGTCTCTCAATTTATCGTTTTAACGAACGAATGTATTCTAGATGGTTTCGATTCAAAAGTTTCTTGTTAAACTTCAATACATTGAAATCTGGCAACATTATCAGCGCTCTTTAAGTTTCATAAATGATAAAACATTAATGAAAAATGCGATATTGCGGTGCATAACTATATATACTGGATTGTCTTCTTGGAATGTTGACAGATATGCTTAAGATAAAGGGGGGGGGGTGGACATTTAATCAATTCTGTGAACAATTAAAGAAAACTTTTACAAGCTTCTTTTAGCCCTGAAAAGAAGCTGAAGTCATTCACTTTTTTATTTTCTTATGACAAATAATAATTGATGGCTGTTTCTTAGTTATTTCTCAGACACCTTGCATAATGGTTCCAAATAATTTAAATACGTTCATAAATCATGCTACATTGAGTAGTTGGATAGGCGAAACTTAGCAAAGATTTATTGCTGCATTCACGCATACCATGTACCTATTTCTGTGTAAACATTGGTCCACAGCTCTCCTATGCGTCCCCCTAGCGCTTAAATTAAAAAGTAATTATGCAGTAAGGGAGGAATATTCCATCTAAAAGATAAATATCGTAACCAAGAGTAAATCGAAACAGCGGGCGGGTGAGTAAGGTAGGTTTAATAAAGCGAAAAAAGTAACAAAGTACATAGTTTATTTTTTTTTTTTTTTTGTTATATTTTTCCAAGGCAGAACACATGTCTTTCATTAAGAAAGCGATGACCTGCCCCCTCCCCATTTGCTTTAAGATGTCTAATAAAGCAAGCATGCCGTCACCCAGTTAAAGATAAGAACAGGTAGTTAATCAAAGTATGGCTCTATAAGTTCGTTTATTGCTTCATTTTCTCGTACCGGGTTGTCGGAATTTAAGCCTCATTTTCGGAAAGTGAGAATCCGAAAGCTTGTACATGTTTCGCCATATCGATTTATTTCGTTTATCTTTGATTTGAGAGGGAACATGTGAAGTTCGGCGAAGTTTCTTTGGTATTTAAACGTAATGACGAAACAGGATGGGAATATTAAACGGGTAAATAGATTTGATACACTAAGAACGTTTCAAAACGATGTCGTCATCGGTGGGGATATTTAGAATGGCTTAAAAATCTAAATTTCTGTTTTTCACCCTATTGTCTCATAGAGTCAAAAAGTATTATGGAACGAAATGTAATATAAGCAGTGGCGTCGCTACCGGAGGGCAGAGGGGACGGTCCACTCAGGGTGTCACCAGCCTGGGGGGGGGGGGAGTGACGCCTAAAGAAAAATTGAAAGGTTTTGAAAAATGTAAATGCTTGAATTTAGAAAATGTCCCCTAATATTTAAAATTATATTTCCTCTATCAAACGCAGTTGCAATCACCATGACGAGCGTCTTCTCCCCCAAACGCTCCCCAAAAGCTCATTTAAAATTCATTTTTGGGACTACAAATTTGAACATTTTCCCGGGGAGAAACCTCCCAGACCGTGATTATTATACTCAGCACTATAATCATGTTGTCAATACTTTTAGATCTAGGTCTTTGCGACGGTCCTGCACATAGGCGAGTTGGCCAAGTTAAATAAAAAGTGTTCATATTCTTTCTTGTCTTTTGTGTCTTAGCTAACTTAAAATTTCGTTCTAAGTATATGGTTGTTTTTGAACAATGAGAATTTAATGTAAACATAGAACACTAAAACCTTTTTTTTTTTTTTTGCAATTGTGGAGGGGGGAGTGACACCCCAACTTACGGCCCCGTGTTTCACCCATGCTAGGTACTCCACTTATATAAGTTAGTAGTTAAGCACACATAAATATATAAAAAATTGAATATATGAAAAATTGCTACCGATAATAATAACGAATATTGTTATAAATAAATACAAAATGCAAGCAGGAAAAAGTTAAAAAAATAATAATCATATTTTTAAAAAATAAACGTAGAGTATTAAGGTCAGGGAAAATTGTACCGGGCTGTCGATCTCTGTCACCGTTCAGCTTGTAGCAAATTTCAAAATGCTAATATTAAAAAAAAAAGTTTTTCAGTGACCTTATCTTAATGTTTATTTTAAGATTCGAATAATTTTCAAAAAAATTCTTAATTATTCAAAAAAAGGAAAAAAATATATGAAATAATTTAAGCGATAATATTTTTTAATGATGCAATTGGAAAAACTTGACATAGTAAATAAATTAACAAAAACTAAATGAAGAAATAAAAATGTGTACCTCTTTAACAACGCATGTCAAATTCGTAGCTCCAAATATAGGCGGCTCGTATGGGAGGGGGAGGAGGCAACTGCCCCTCACTTTAAAAACTGAAAGGACCTTGCCCCTCACTTTTCAGAGTTAAAAACATGGTCGATGGAAAAATGAATTTTTATTGGGTGGATTGATTTATTTCACGAAAGTAAAAACTAAAAATTTCAAATAAATAGGCTTTTCACATCTTATTTCGTAAAAATGGAACTTTGAATTAGAAGAGGAAAGTCTACAGGTTTTGAGGCCATATTCCTCATTTTTTGGAGGTCATAGAATAGCGTAATGTTGAAGGCCTTTAATGTAGACCAATTCCACGAGAAAAAAAAAAGCTTCAGGGACCAAGCATTCTAACCCCACACAATTCGTTTGACATCCCTTTTTTTGGTGCACCAGCCGCCTTTGGCTCCAAAAAACAGCTAGCAAAATGTTGGGTCTGCATAGTTAAACTTTTTATTTTTTTTCACTGATATCCTTATAAACATTAAAATTTACACACACACACACACACACACACACATGCCGTGGGAAGGTAAAGGGCATTATGTGTAGAAATGAGTTTTTGAGATATTTGAAGAAACGCGTTTTGGATTCCATATTAACCATACTGAAATGTATGAATTTGACGTTTTTTTCGTGTTTTATCTTCAGTGAAAATCAGGTAAGCAAATTTGTACAATAAAGCTAAAGTACAATAGATAACAAAAATGAAAAAAAAGAAAAATAAAAACTTGCACATACTACCCTCTACCTTCCCGCAGCAGAACATTTGTTAGTGTAAAAGAACAAAATTGGAGAAATCTCGACATTTACCGGTTATTCCCCGGTAATATTCGGTCATCCGCTGATGTCTTACGTATGTGAATGTTGTTGACACTCACTGGTGGATGATGACAATTACCAGATTTCGGTCTTTCACGGTAACACACACACACACACACACACACACACACACACACACACACACACACACATATATATATATATCTTACTACTATTACAAAAGTTTGTATGTATAGATGTTTGTTACTCCTTCACGCAAAAACTACTGAATAGATATTAATAAAACTTTACAATAATAAAGTCTATACATCAGAAGTCATAACACATAGGCTATAATTTATAAGTCATAGTCATAAATGTTTCACAGAACGTTTTCTTTCAGAGCCTCTTAAGGAATAAATCATATTTGTTTGCATGCTTACGAAATTGGAGAACGAATCGTTAGTTTTTCTCAGACTATTGCTATGTATTATACGTTAGTACAAAAGCATTTTCTCAGGCAAAAACCAGAGTTTCAATCATTGACTGTGTAACCCAGGAAGGATAGTATAATTCAATCAATTAACTCATATAAACCTGCATTACTATCAACGCGTTAAACTTGTCCTGGAGTTAAACAGCAAAATGTTCATTAGGTATTTTCTAAAATACCTTCTTGTCAATATTGACGAAAAACACTGAATCGTAGCAAACATTTTTCATCGGCGGAAACAGTAAAATGTTTTCTACCTTTAAGGAAAAAGAAAATAGTAATAGCATTTACTGAAATGCGTGTATGTTTGATGAATTGCTTCGATGATATTAGAAAACGACATGCAAGGTGAGGAAAGAAAATTCTTGTAAAAAGATTAAAAGGTATGTTTCTCGCCATGATTTCCCCAATCCATACAAATCAATCAAATTTCGAACGCTTCAAGATACAGTTTCGAAAAGTCATTCCAAATGTTTTCACTTAGAATGTTCGAAAAAAAAAATTCTTTATCTTAAACGTGTCTAAGTTTATGCATGATGGAACAGATTTCTGCTTGATGATCACCATTTTCAAGCGAAAAGGAAAATGTTCCAATCGATCAAAAATTATTAAAACGAGCTGAGATGATATATTTAAAAAGAATTTCAGAGATTGCACTCATGTCGATTTTCAGTTAATTACAAATGAATCGTTAATTTCGAAAAGGCAACATCTCTATTTTTGATCTCATCTGTCTTTTTTGAGAATGGAACAATTTTCAGTTTTAGTTTATTATTTTTTTTACGGTACAATCAATCAATTATCCTTTTAATTCAGTATACTATTATAGCAATTAACTATAAAAAAAATAGTAAAATATAAGATCGAAAAAAATGTTCCAAACTTTCACAAGTCAGTTTTTGTTTAAAGGAGCCTTTCGAAGTGCTCCAAGTTTAATGTAATTATTTTTTAAAACTCATATTAAGGTTATATTAGTTAAATTTTGAACTCTCTTTGATCACCCTCTTTTCTTAATATGAATTGGTTCCAGGGTGAATACAAATAAATATGAATTTATCGATGAAAGGCAAATAAACTTAAATTGTTATAGTTGTCCAACTTTGATTTCATACTTAACATTGAAATTAGTTAACTTCGGTATATATGCAGTGGTGTCACTACGGGGGGGGGGGGGAGGAGGAAAGGAATGATTTTCCCTGAGTTAACCCGTCTGGGGGGGGGGTGACACACCCATAGTGGAATTGCAAGTTTTGAAAAATATGAAGCTAAATGCATTTTTAAGACTACAGATTTGAAATTTTTCCAGGAGGAAAACCACCACCCCACTAAATACTGAATTCTGGATTAGGCACATATTGTCAGTACTTAGACCTAGTAAAGACTTTCTTTTATACCAAAGACTGAAACCTCATTATCTTTCCTTGTGTTTGAGACACTTTTAACATAATTAAGGGGCCATCAATTTCATACACCTTCTTACTTTTATGAACTTGCGACGACTCTGCGCATGCGTCTGGGGCAAGATATATAGAAATGGTTCATAGTTTTCATTTGTCTGTTGTACATTATCCCACTTAAGATTTCGTTATTACACAAGCCTATTTCTTTTTCAAAATTGTATGATATTTTATATTTATAAAATATTATAACTTTTTTTTTTGCGTTTGTAGGAGGGGGGGGGGGGGGAAGGGGTGACACCAGATTTCCTACCCGGGTATCCCCCATGCTTCGTAGCCACTGATACATGTATATATATTTCATACACGTGGTATCAGCCACAGCTTTGCATACAGTAAAGTTTCACCGCCGGTTATTTGGAAGAGCAAGCCCCTATGTAACTTCTAGGGGATGGCAAATTCACCATATTTCCGTGTTTTTTACGTTGTTGTGATGGGAAACTTGAAGAAGGATAAGGACGGCAGTTTTAAGTTTTTGCTTCGGTTCGGAAGGGTCGAAGATCCAGCACTCTAAAATTTAAAGAGGGGCTCATGGGACGGGGCTCTAGGGTAAAATTTAAAGCGTGTAAAAACTCGTTTTAAATATCATAACCTGCTAGTGCATTGTCGCTGTTTTCATAACCCATGAATTTGAAAAAGAAAGTTCTACAGCTGCAAGTATAATGTTAAGTGAAGTGAAATCTTAGAAACTAGAAAAGGTACAGAGGGAGAGGGAGCGGAGGACTTAAACTCGTTTCAGACAGATTAACTATCTCGGCAATCAAGAACTGTGCCAGGTTTTCACTGAATGTTGCTAAAAGTTATAATTCTACTCAAATTTCATTTTACCATTTCATATTTTTTATTTTTTTTAAATATCTGCTTGTAAAATTGCACTAGGAGTTTAACTTAGTCGAAAGTTCTCGAGCCAAAGAACCACTCAATGGATCTTTAACATACAGTGAAACCTGTGTAAGTTGACCACTTGCGGTGCACTACTTTAGTGGTCGACTTAAACAGGTGGTCAACTTATAGAGGTTGATTTATGTGATATAGGACTAATTATGAACCTGAAAAGGCGGTCAACTCAGACGGGTAATCAACTTACTGTCTGACCATGGATTGTATGGAAAGACAAACATCCGTTTTACAGCCGGAAATGGACGAATACATTATTTTTTAGCGATGCCAGCTTTTGCAGAAGCAGTCTCATTCATATGAGCGGAATACCGGCATCAAATTCTTACTTTTCCCCCTTATTTAGGTAGATTCGTCGTATCTGGACGTTTGAAAATTCCATACAATCCGTGGTTGGACAGTACAAGAGTGGTCAACTTTACAGGTTTTACTGTACCACATAAATGTGTGATATGGACCATAACCATTGAACTCTTGCCTGAAGATTACGCTCTTATACGTTCACACTTTAATTATGGCCTTCTCCAAACCCACAAACCGATTCTGCTCTTGCTTCCTATAACTCAGCAACACCTCTACGCAATTTTTCGTGCAAATTTAAGACATAATTTTGGTTGGAGTCTCGCATCTACGGTCGGCAAACATTTGCAATTATGCCCTCTCTTCATAACCATTGCTTTTCCCCTCCCCTCGCCTAACACTTCTAAGACGAAGCCACTAGGAAAATCACATTAGTGATTTTCCTAGATCGAAGCCGTGCAATTTATGACAGTCAAGACTGAAATTGAAAGAGCATTCAGCTTCATTAAGAGGCCAGGCATCCGGTAATAAAATGTTATAATTTAACCAGCGGGCGTGCGCGCTTTACATAGTGCCCAGTCATCGAGGAGAAGCTGTTGTTTTTGCCATATTTATGGCCGCCCCTGCCCATATATCAATGTCGCTTGTCAACAGCAAAACGGACTCTTCCCCCCTGCTCCCCCTCCATCCAAAGTCACGTATATGAACGATTCGAGGCGTGGTTGCCAACAAAATAGTAAAAACAGTGGGATGAAGAATTTGTATTTTGGAGCGCTTTTTCCAGCAGGATGATGGAATGGCTATCGAATTATGTGCTTAATGATACCGAAAGATTACACGGGTCATAATGATATAATACATGAGAGGTACAGAATTTTATTTTTCCTCAACCGCATAATTGGTGAAGATTTTAGACATTTAACGCTCTCCACTGTTTGATTTTCAAGAACATTAGATTCAATTTGCCTCCCATTGGATGATTTTCGTTAACAGTTTCAAAAAGTTTACGCACTTTGTGATACGTAAACTGAGGTTTACTGCCGTGTGCAGGTAAAGGGCAGTAACTACAATTTTTTCATTTTTTTGCATTTTATCATCTATTGTACGTTATCTTTATCGTACAAGCTCGCTTATTTGGTTTCCGCTGAAAAAAAGGTCCGAAAAAAACGTCTAATTCTAAGATTTTCCTTTCCATTGAATCCACCACAAATTTCTTCAGATATCTCGAAAACTCATTTCTGCAGATACTGCCGTTTACCTGCACAAGGCAGTACACAAAGGTGGGAGGATTGTATCATTCTGCGGCATTGAAATGCAGTAGGCGCCGCTTAATGTGATCACTTTGGGACAAATATAATTTGATAACAATAACCAAAAAGAATCCAGGAGACACAAAATAATTTTTTTCCAATTAAGGTGCATTTATTTTGGCAACCTCAAATTAAAATCACAATGACTCAACTGAACGCAGTTTTAAATTATAAATGATTAAATTAACAGAACGGAAATATCTGGATTGTAAAAAGTTAAAGCTAAATTATGCAATTTTTAATCACATAGTAATAGGTGAAGTAAAATATAACCGTTTTCCCTGACATTCGTAAACCAGTTTCAAAGCACATTCAGCTTTTCTATCTTTTCCAGCATAGTTTTGCTTGTTACTTAAATTTTAACTTAACTTCGCTTTGTTTTCAATCTCGACACAATTATTTAATAGTTTACATAGTAATGGCAACAATGGAGGTCCTACATCAATGCCTGCAACATGTCCAGTGACTGAACTTTTTTAGGTGCAAAAGAAAGTTTTCTTAGGGGCAGTCTGTGGTCACTGGGGGCGAATTTTCTGTTGCCTCCTTCCTAGAAAAATTTGGAACTGCTATTGGAAACCACAAAATGCTACACAGAAAGTTAGTCTCGTCAGGGTTTGTATATGTATTTCTGTTAATTGAGGAACAAAAACGGGAAAAAATTGAAAGTTTATGAAAAAGTGATAACAATAAACGAAGATGCTGATTACAATGTCCGACTTTTTTACATGTGTTAACATACAAGTGTTCCGAGACATCGTGATTCTGATAACATTAAGCGAATGATAACATTAACCGTGATCACATTAAGCGGCGCCTACTGTATTTCATAAATAATTTTCAATATGACCCTATTGCAGTCCCATTCTGAAATTTTTACCGCGTGTAAAATACATTAGTAAGCAAAAAAAAAAAACTTTTTCAGTGTTTTGAAAAATGCAACTTTGAAAATATTCATTGTCAAATAATGATTTTCACGACCTTGCAAAATTAACTGTCTCATAATTTTCCAAGTGACATCATCATGAAAGCCTATTTAAAGAGTTTCAAAATAATTCCTATACGACGCTTTAGCACCTTAAGAAACTGAGAAAAATGAGTTTTTGAAAGATCCGTAATTTCACTTTTTGCAATTTTTTCTGTCAATACGTGGGTACTCAAATCTGTCAATTTTTGTAAAAATTAATGATGGTCAGGTTAAGCGACTCGATTTGGTTTCGAATGACCCCATAGCCAAAGTTAAGTTTTTCCCCCGAAAATTTTTGTTCTTCGTCGTCGTCTGAAGATTCGATATTTTTTTCTGAAATATCTGCAATTTTGTGTTCTTCAGAAATAACATCAGAAGTGAAGATGTTGTCATCGACATTTACGTAACCAAGAAAGTCCTTTTCAAAATAAACCCTCATTTTCAACTTCATGAATCAGATTGAAAGAATACACCTCTTCTGATCATGTAGTAATTTTGCTGTAAGCACAATGTTTGAAACAGTTAGTGATGTGTTTGCAGCATTTTCTCCACGGTTTTCTTTTCTAAGGTAAAGCGAGTAGAGATTGCGCAGGCGGAGAGATTGCGCACAATTGGTTTGAGGGGAGGGGAGGGGGGGGGGGTAATTGTTGGGTAAGCACGCCGAGATTTAATATAAGTTGTACAAGAGCAGTTTTCGTGTGTAAAACGATGAAAGTGCATTGCTGGTTGTTTAGAGCATTTGCAATAAATTATCACAAGTTTGCACTGTTTAACCGAGCTAAAGTTTTCGTAATTGTGCATCTAAATTTTGTAGAATTGCAATAAAGTAAAATAATTTCGATTTGAACGTTTTCTATTGTTGCTACTTCCCTAGATGAACGTTCTTAGCACCAGTAGTTCTTTCTGTCAGCGGCCTTCTTTAAACAAAACACCGCGCAATCTCTTCAACCAAAATGGGAGTTTTCGCAAATCTACTGCTTAAGAGAGATGGCTCACAGTTCTCATTTGCTGACGTGGTAAGAGAGCTTACGTGGCGTTTTGTTTTGTTTATAATTTAATTTTGTTTATTTATTTATTTTTTGTAAAAAAAAATTGACAAATTTTGACTTACACGAGTTATAAAGTAACTTAATGTAATATTTCTGGTGTTCCTCGCTTTGTTTCTTTAATCTTTTTTTTCTTAAATTACAATTTCTGTGTCCTTTTGAATTTTTTTTTTTTTTTGATTCATTAATGATTGAGTTAAAATATTCACTACCACTATTATCATGTTGATATACAAAAAGTAGTACAATAAAATAATTTTAACTGTAATTACTGTTGTTAACAGTTTAATTGTTTAAGTTATTATTAACAGCAATCTCTCCGACCCATGTGCGCAATCTTTCCAACCCTATAAGGGCAAATTGCGTAAAAACACCCTCTTTGTTTTATTTTATTTTATTTTTTATTTATTTACTAGCTGTACCCGACGCACATTGCTACGCCAACAAAAAAAATACATCATTATACTGATTTTCATGACAATCGGTTGAACGGGGCAGAAGTTGCTACTCTGCAGTGCCACCTGGTGGCGAGTGGCTTCAATGAGCATATTATGCACCTTCTCCGTGGAAAAATACATATATATAGCCATTTTCATAATAATCGGTCCAGGTATCAAGTGAAGCCGTGACTATACTCAAATTTTGTACTCACGCAGTTTGCAAGATCAATCAATCGCTAAAAATATCAAATAGAAAAGTTTTAAATCCCCCCGTTGCATGAAAAGCCATAAAACAATAGCGAAAGAATTTATTTGTTCAAACTCAAGAAAAATGGCAACAGTTAACTTCTTATCAATGAGATCTTTCACGCGAATTAATTTCTGCAGCCAATAATTTTATTCGTATTTATCCAATGGATTGTGACTTAAATTGGAATAAAAAAGGAACTATCGATCGGATTTTTTTCGAACTGGTCTATAAACATTCCCAGTACCAAAAATAACAAACGGTGAAAGTTTCAGCCAAATCTGCAGGGTAGTTTTTGAGTTCATGGTTGACATACAGACAAACATTCATTTATATATATATAGATTTATTTTTTTTTTTTTTAAATTTTTACAACTCTTGCATTCATTCAAGCCTGTAACAGCAAAACAGCAATGAAAATGCATGAACAACGAATGATCTCACAATTATGCACGAAAAGTTCAGCAAAACATTCATAACTAGAGTGTTTTTACAATTCCGTTGAATGGGGTCGTTTCCAAAATTTTAAAAGTATTTTTTTTCTGAAAGAGCATGCTTAAAAACATAGAATCTGACCATTTTTAAATAATTTCTTTACGTTTAATAATTTTAAAAAAATACTTAAATCGGCGCTCTTTCATCACTTAACGCTTCTGCCGATGACATCACAAATGATGAAATGCCATTCAGTGTTGCCCTCACGGTCCAAAATATTTAATTCGCATCTTTACTCGCGTGTATTGGCAACAATATGGTTGGTAGCAAGCGTAGAGCGCAATTTTAATTCGCTGCTTGATTATCATAACGTGGAAACATAGTAGAAAGATGCAGCAAAGTGCATCATTTGTGACGTCATAAAGACCACGCCTTGTTTGAAAAATAAGACATTAAAAAAAATAATAATTTTAAAAAAACTGTTGGGAATATAAAAGTATTTTCTGGGTCCATGTTATTTATTTATTTTTTTTTTTTGCTTATTCTATACATTTCAATGACTAAAAGTAGTACTTTTGACTGAAGGAAACCACCCCATTGTGCAAAAACTCTCCCAGGTCTTGTGTTAAATGAAAAATTGATATTTTATTCACATTCATGTCTATGCTTACATATCTAATTCTTCTTCATGTTAAACGATAAATCAGTTAGAAAATTTCACGTTAAAGGTGTTAACTACAATATTACGTGATTCTTAACTCACGGGACCAAACAAGTAGTTCACGTAAAACGGTTTCGTGTTAACGAGGTTCGACTATAGAGATGGGAAAACTATTCCGATAACTAGAGCAGTTTATGCACGCAGTGCTTTTTACGAGTGTAGTTAGAGACTGAGAGATAACTTTTATATTTTGTTAAAATGTATTTATCCTTACAATCAAGAATTAAGGTAAAATAAAAGTATTTACACAACATGTTAAACTGACGTAATAAACAACTTGATCCCCCCACATGCACACAGTCAATTGCTTTGAAACTTTTTAAACTAGGGAAATATGCATGCGGTTAAACCACTAGCGCAGTCAGAAGTACCTTCTGGAAAGGTTTTTTGATCAAAAATACCTTCTAGGGGAGGGGGATGATCAAAAACACCTTCTGAAGGGTTTTTTTTGATCAAAACAGCTCTTTCATATGCATGAACTACTGTATTAGAACTTGCATTTATGTTAAAACAAATGGCTCTGAGGGATGCCCCCCCCCCCTTCGCTGCGCCACTGGGTTAAACAACTCAAACAGTTAATACACTACGACAGAAGAGAATTAAATTCCGTCAATTTTTTTAAGTATTCTACATTGTCTTGGCCTTGGGCAAAAAAACAGCAAGATCTACAAATTTTCTTTTTTTTTTCATTTGTGTAAAATATTTTATTTCAACTTTACTAAAATTAAGAAAGTATTTTTTTTTTAAATGTTTGTTAGGGAATCACAAACTTGTTTCCTCAATCTCATACACTTTTTTGTAATATAAATACCGCAGTTTATTTACCACTGCAGCGTAGTTTTTTTATAACTAAACTGGGTATGTAAGATTAAAAATAACGCTTCCAAGAAATTTATGAAACGAACCTATATAAAGAACGAAAAAGTCGTTTGGTATAATCTGAGATGAAAAGAAAAGTGTCTTAAAAGAATATAAACTTTTTTATAAAATAAATGATATGGAAAAAAGGGCAAAATAAAGCACTAAAAGTACGTTGAGATAAAAAAAAATTCAAATTCAAGTGATAAAAATAATGACATTAAGACCATTTGGAAGTAAATGTTTAAACAAAAAGCCCTTCTGAAGGCTTTCAACTTAAACAAATGCGCGTTTTAAGGCGAAATAAGATGAAAAGGAAGAAACTCTTGAGATAGTTTCATGAAGTGCTTTTCATGACAATAGAGAAATAAAGAGAAGAGCTTTCTTTATTGTTATTTATTTAATGTGAAAATGCTCGAGTGTCCTCATTTATTTTGTGAAGAGGGCTTACATTCAACCATTAATGCACGTTTACATGACTATTAATATTGCTTTCATAAATATTATTATTTTACACAAATTTAAATTATGAAATGTTAGATTTGCACAGGAATAAAATGTTTCCGTAATACTTGGTACTTACTACAATAACTATTGAGTGATCATCTCCTATTCAGGGGCGTGCACAGAAATTTTGCCCGTTACAAATGACTTTTACGGGACCCACTCCATATCGCCTCCCTACGCCTCCACATATAATTCAGCTTTCATTTTAAAAATCTAGGACCCCCTTCAGCCTCAGGCCCGGGTCACAGGGGCCCTTTTCCCCCCTGTGTACGCCCCTGCTCCTATCCTAGTAGGGCCGTTCCATGGAAAACGACCGTTTTGTCCCACACGAGATATCTCATATATTTCATTAAAAAAATACTTTAAAGTTAATTATCAAATTTTTTCTGCTCAACAAATTACAAACTTTTGAGTGATTTCTCAATCAAAAAATGTAGTCATTACCCATTAAAATTATTACTTTTAAATGAAATATATGACCGTCAAGTGCGGGACAAAGGGTTTACTTTTTCGCGGAATGGCCCAGTAGCATACGAAAAACATTATATTAATGAGGAGCTCATTATTACATGTTTTTAAATGAATATTCACTAATAGAAATTTTTAATAAACATGTTTGTCAAATATTTCAACTAAGAAATTTCGCGTTAAAGCGTAGTTTCAGTGAATAGCTTTCCCCAAATGGTTTCCTTCCTACCTCCTTCTCTTGTGTTATAGACCATATAAAACGTACCCCATTATATCCATACCAGGTTTACCTTCGAATTAGGCTTTTCAGTTCGTTTTATTTCTTTGTTGAGTTTTCATGCTAACATTAAAATTTTATCGTTTCACTCTTAATATTTGCCATCCTGTGTATTCATGCACTTGTACTGCTATGGGAAAAAGAGAAAACAGCATGAAACAACGAAACACTTTTAACTATTTGGCTACTATACGAGGGCAATTCGGAAAGTAACCTCCGAATCGCTGTAAATAAGACAAACCAGCACAGAGGAAAAACATTTATTTACATATCAAAGGTACAACTCTCCTATTTTTCAACGTAGTCGCCGCCATTATTTAGGCACTTGTACCGTTTTACCAATTTATCAATTCCATCTGCATAAAAAGCGGCCGCCTGCGATTTAAGCCAATGTGTCACTGCGCTTTTAAGTTCCTCGTCGTCAGCGAAATGCTGTCCCCCAAGCGACTTCTTCATTGCAGTGAACAGATGGTAATCAGAAGGAGCCAAGTCTGAGCTACAGACGGCCTTTCACTCCGTGATTCGTCATGGATGTCTGTACTTCCACCCTTGAAAAAGTGTACCCACTTACAGATACAGATAGGAATTTATATGGGCCAGAGCGGAGCTCTTTTACCCTGTATGAGGGAAAGTCATGAAGGAGTTGATTTGAAATGGTGTGAGGGGGGAGGGGATGGAGTAGAAAAAAAAAGGAATCTTTTCAGGGCCACACTATATACATATTTACAGGGATTACAAAATTGAAATGACAGGAGAATTGAATAATCTGGAATATGATAAGAACTGAGTATATACAAGTATTTACATGGATGTACAAGTGGAATGAAAACTGATAGGCCTAGTCCTATCAGTGCCGAGAATGAAAAGAAGCTTAGGCAAAACCTAAGCAAACAAGAGTCATCAACAGATGAACATAGCATCCAACGGCATATTTTTGCCGCCAGAATTAAGTGTGAAGAGGATTTGATCGAAGATCAGTGGGTTATCGTGATAACCAAGTTTGGTGAAGAAGTTTGTGGTGGTGTCAACAATATAGTTTTTGATGTAAGATATCCCCGAGTCCTTATGCAGGGTTTTATTGGAGACGAACCATGGAGCTCTAAAAATTCTCCTGAGAATTTTATTTTGGAGAGTTTGAATTTTTTTGATGTTACCAGCAGCTGCATATCCCCAGCAGGGGATACTGTATATGAGAGCAGGGCGAATGATCGTGGTGTAAAGTAGTAGTCTGCTTTTAGTGTTCAGTGAGTTATTTTTATTAAGGAGAGCGTATAAATAGCCCACTTTGACATTGGCCTTTTTGATAACTTGTTCAATGTGATAATTGAACCTGAGCCGTCTGTCAAGATAGACGCCCAAGTACTTGACATTCTTAGAGTATGGGATAGTGTCTTTTCCTACCATGATTTTCTTGGGAAAATTTTTGATGTTGTTAGGTGAGAAGCAAATTGCTTGTGTTTTGTCAGTGTTGATGGCTATACGCCATTTGTTTAGGTACTGAGTAATGATGTTGACATATTTTTGGAGAAGATGCCTAGCGAAGCCTTTGCAGTAGTCGGTTGTCATGATGCTGGTATCGTCTGCGAAAAGGCAAGTGAGATGGTCCTCATTAGAGGGGAAGTCATGGATAAAAATATTGTAGAGGGTGGGTTCCAGGGCACTACCTTGTGGTACATCAGCCCTGATAGTGTGTTTATCAGAGAAACTGTCGAGAATTTTCACTTGGAAGGTACGATTGTGGAGGTAATGATTCAGAATATGAATAATGTAATTTGGGAATTTTAGATTGATGAGTTTGAATAAGAGTCCTTCATGCCAGACTCTGTCAAAAGCCTTGCTAATGTCAAAGAAGACTCCCACCGTAAATTTGTTATTATTATTATTGTTTTGGATATAGTTGACCATACGGATAAGTTGGTGGGTGGTGGAGTGTTTATCCTTAAACCCAAACTGGAAGCTGGGGATGATGTTGGTTGAGTTAATGAAATCTTTGATTTTTTTAAGAAGGACTTTCTCCACTAATTTGGAGATGGAGGAAAGTAGACTGATTGGACGGTAATTTTGTGGGTAAGAGTGTTCAGTGTTGGGCTTGGGGATAGGAAAAACAATTGCATTCTTCCAATAGTTCGGGAAATATCCAAGTCCGAAGATCTTATTGATGATTTTGGTGAGATGCGTAATAGCATTAAGTGGGAGATGTTGAAGGTGGATATTTTTAATATTATCTTCACCACCAGCCTTCCTGGTGGGGAGGTCCTTAATAGTGATCATAATTTCAAGAGGGGTAATAATTGGAATGGTATCAGCAGGGGGAGGGGGATTCTCAAGGAATTCTTTGATAGTGTTACTAATCAGAGTATTGTTGTTCACAGCATCATTTTGAGGGTTGGGGTAAACATTTTTTTCCAAGGTGCTAGCAATTAAATTAGCTTTATCAGGGTTTGTATAGACAAGCTCGTTATCAGAGATATGATGGGCGGGGATAACTTGCTTCTTAGTAGTGAATTTACGAACCAGCGAAAAGAAAGCCTTGGTATTGTTTTCCAGGGAGTCAAGGTGTACCCACTGACGCACTACACCTTCACTCATAATGTTTGGACCGTATGCGGAACACAATTCACGATGTATATCCGCTGCTGATATTTTTTTTTTGTCCAAAAGAAATCTTTTCACTCGTCGCACCTCACATTTCGCGGGACTTTTTATGGCAACACTCATTTTGTCACGCTATAACTAACAAACGCTTGGTCCTACAACACTCTCACTCTCCCACTGGAAGCTTACTGAATCACAGGTTGCTCGTGCATTTCGATTGAGGGCATTCCGTACCGTACTTCCAGCGCCACGCTCAAACGGCGGTTACTTTCCGAATTGCTCTCGTACATACTTCGGAAGAAAGAAATGTGTTAAAAGACATGAACTAAATCTTCTATAGAAACATTTTTTTATAGAAGATAAGGGGCTTTATACAAAGTAAAATGAACATATACTATATACCGACAGCCTGGTAACGGCTTCTAAAAACTCTAGTTTCGACCATGTTAAGGACTCATCATCGTCTGGAATAGCCGATAATCGAGCTGGAGGCAGATGTCCTCTCATTAAAGCTGAGATTACTTCAATGAAAGGCCTTCTGCTTCCAGCTCGTTATCGACTATTCCAGACAGATGATCCCATAACAAGGACGAAACTGCAGTCTCTGGATGTCGTAACAGGGCTGTTGGTGTATTGCATGTAGTTCTACTTTAGCCCTTGCATGAGGGCGGTAACTTACAGTTTTTTAAATTGAAAATATATTTGAATTTTTGAATAGACATCCTTATTTTTTTTACTGCGTAATTCAGTTTTTAAGAATTGAAGAAGCATGAGAACTGTATGATGCTTGTCCGTTCAATTTAGGTTGGGTTTAAACTGAGACAGATGACATCTTAAACAAAACATTCTTCTTTTACTTACAATATTTACAATGCCGCTTCTTGGCCAGCAAACAACTGAAGAGAATAATTGAATCTTTGACTAATTGTAATGGCCTTAAATTGAAGTTATAAATACAAAAGCATAGTTCTTTGATATTATAAACAATAAATGAAAAGTTACTTTCCTGGTGTCTTCCCAGTCTGTGGTATGAAGAATATGTACTGTTTTGGTTGACTCGTTCCCAAATTTGAACTAGAATGGCCGGTTGTGATCCAGCTAAAAGAATTATGCTCTTATAGCGGCTAAGACGGAACTCCTCGAAACAGTCGACGCGACTTAGATTAAATTGATGCATGAACGAACTGGCGACGACGACGATCTCTTAGCGCAACTCGCGCTTTTAACCAGTTCGCGGCGTATGACGTATAACCTCCTCATTTGCATTTCGGGGCTCCAAGTACCAAATTTGAACGCATTCTGACCAGTTGAATTAAAGAATACTAACTTAAAAAAAAACATTTCGTAAAGCACAAGGTCGGCTAGCACATACAAAATGCTTCCCTAAAAGTATAATAATTTTTCAGAATTTCATATTATTTATTTACTTACTTTCTGACAGCTGTTATCAGCCACAAAATCATTTGGGGAATAAAACGTGGCAGCAAAAATTACCAAACTCTGATAATGGCTTGGTAATTTCAAAGCAAACAATCAATTATTGATTTATTTGATCATCGGCTTCCCATAAAATGAGAAAGCAAAACTTGAAACTACTTCCCCGCATGCTTTCTCTGTACTCTCTTTAACTTCAACAGTCTCTTAGCAACTAAACTTTCGGAGGAGCCACCTATAATTTATATTTTGATCTGCAGTTAAACACCTGTTGTTTAAGCGCAGAGAACCATTAATGTGTCAAGAATCACGCTCGTTTCGCGCTTATAAATCACACTCCACATTCCCAGTTAGATCAGTAGAAGAAAGGAGCTCCCACCATTCAACAAGTAGAAGGCCTAACTTGTGGTGATTAATACTCAAAACTGCACATTAGAAAGCGCAATACCGGGCAGGTTACATTCATTTTGGAGTTGAAAAACGGCCTCAAGTCTTTCACGGACACTTTCAAATGGCCTTTTAGGCTTCAAGAGAAAGCATGGATAATGGGTTGCCAGCTTCTTTTTCTTTATCCGAAGAGTTGAGTTTGGCGTATTCTTCGAGTTACTTTATTATATTTAATAAGTTTGAATTTAAATAAAATAAGAGTTATGGTAACTAATAATATAGTTACTTCATAGGGAAACTGGTTAGGAGCTTAAGGTCAACGGTTAATTCAGTCTATAGGCGAGTTTTTTTTACAATTGTATCTGGATTAAATTTATGTTTTCTTCGTCAAGTTTTTTTTCTTATTTCCTTGCATTCTCCCTTATCCGTCGAGTGTGCGTGTGTGAGCGCACTTGAAAACAATAAGCTATTCTACTTTCTGTGTATATGTAAGATAAGAAATTTCTTAACATTG
The DNA here is from genome assembly GCF_026930045.1 of Uloborus diversus. Classification (NCBI taxonomy): domain Eukaryota; kingdom Metazoa; phylum Arthropoda; class Arachnida; order Araneae; family Uloboridae; genus Uloborus; species Uloborus diversus. The sequence continues at coordinate 94,216,617 of NC_072737.1, forward strand.
AAAGCTTTTTGCTTATAGGTATTGTTCATTAGTTAATACGCACATCATGGAATGTTTGTGCATATAGACTAAAAACAACATAGATCTATCTTTAGATTTCCCTGCACAAATTTTACTATCGATAAAATAAATTTTAATCTGAAAATTGTAATGACCCGTTAAAATAATCAAAGAAAATTGGAATCTAAAAGTTTTTATCTAGCGCAAATATTCTGGAAAGAAGATCTATCTACAATTTGTACGTTAGAAATGTGCCTAGAAGATAATTTTTATGTGTGTGTATGAATTTTAATTTTCGTATTATTATTCTTCTTCACTTTATTTTCTTTTAGATCGTTACCAAAAGATCCTTTTAGATCGTTACCAATTTTTTAAAATCAAGTTTTTAAGAGTTATTTCTTTTTTGATGCTTTGGCAACAGTAAATAACTTTTATACAATTCCAGAAAATAAATGACAACAAAATTGCTTTTGTTCACTGGATGTACTATTCATGTACTATTCATATACTATTCATGTACTAGATTACTACATCGCTTTTACTTTACGCTCTCAGAAAAATTTAAAAAAATGAAGCTGACCCTAAAAATTTCTACCCGTTTTTTTAAATAATTACATAGGTCTTTTTTTTTTTTTTTTTAATTTTGTGGTGACGAGGAAACTTTTTTTTCAAATAAAATGATATGTGATGGGTCTGAAGAGTTATTTATTTTATTTATTTATTTATTTATTTTTTTGGTTACAAAATTGTAATTTGCTTTAAGTTGTGATTTTTTGAAGAGACCCAGAGGTGTTACCATCAAAACGTCAGAGAAACTGATGTCAAAGAATTTCTGTGAGCACCAAAAGTATGTGTCAACCTGGGTTATTACGGAAGTCAAAAATTGCTCAAGGTGCGTTTTAAAAACTAAAGGTTATGTAAACAAGAAATAAGGAAATAAATGTGGATATTGTCAGTGTACACACACTTGGTGCTCATAGAAATTCTTCGATATGAGTCTCTGGTGTTTTGAGGATACCACCACTGGGTTTCTACAAAAAAAAAAAAAAAAAAAAAAAAAATCTCAAAATAAAAAAAAAATTGTGACAAAAAATATGTAAATAACTCTGTACATAAATATAATATGGTATTTAATTTTAAAAATAGTTCGTTACCACATACGCCAAGTATCAAATGCTCCAGTTGATGAGGATACTATTAATTTCTGAAAATGAAATAATGCTTAAGTGCCTTTTAGTAAAATTACTTCACTGTAACATTAGCATATATGATGGGTGGTCTGATAAATTTTATCATCGTTGTTATAGCGCATTCTTTACTTTTTCCTCTACAAAAATAAAAAACAATGGTATTGTCTTTTACGAGCCACCCTCGTTTTGGCATGCTCTGTTTTGTGGAATGCTTGCCATAGTTGTAAAATGTACTCCAATTCGACATCCTGAGAGGAGAAACATGTAATTCTTCCATTTCCAATCTGATCCTGGCAACCCCCATTCCCAGTGATGTCTGTTCCGTGTATGGCCTATCATTAAGATTCCCGAAGTCTGCTTATCTGCGTGTAGCATCTGATGGGAACTCAGGAGGAGGTTGGACCTGTGGCTGAATTAACGGCGGCTGGAACCTTCCCCCAATTATTCAACGGAATAGTGTCTTATACCGATTTCTATCTAGATATTGTTGGTTTTTAGTTCTCCCCTGCCACAAGTAGGATCTTCAATTAAGATTAACACTAAGCAAATAAGTTTCTCGATTCTGCTGATAGTGCTTTTCTTCAGACGTTTCATTTTGACAGTAAACAGCTGACTGGTGGATTAATTTTCCAGTGTTGAGGCGCAGTAATGGGTTAGCACTGAACAAATAAATTTCACTCATCGCGTGATATTAATCTTTATTTTTAAGATTTTTGGTGGTAAAAGGTTTGTCTTGACGTTAGATGAGATAATCTTGAAGGATTTTTATAAAGTGCATACGCCTTCTATACTTCTCCGAGAAAGATTTAATTGCAGCGAATAAGATGGCTTATGTTTTAAATAAATGACTTATTAAAAATCTGCTTAGCTGTTCCGGTTGCGGTCAATTTCTTAATAGGATTTTTTTTTAAAAAATAGATATCATAGTGAAGCACGAATTCACGGTGCAATAATTATCTCAAATTTGTTTTTTTTATGTTCAAATGTGTCGAGAATTTGGTAATATACGTTATTTTTAAAAGAATATTACAAAGTAGGTAGCTAGAGGCCAACTAATACGCAATTCGCAGAAACTGTTAAAAATATAAACTCATTGACTGCAAGTTTTAAAAAATAATGCTCTTATCCTAGTGGAGTCGACGTTAATGGCGTTAACCACGTGGTTTTTGTCTATAAGCAAACCTGAAGGCATACAGATGGAGGAACTTTGAAAATTGTGGTAAAATATTTCATTTTGCTGTTTTTCTCACCATATAATTTGAGTTTGAAACTTGAACTCTAACTGATGTAAATTTTAACTATCTGTAGCTATTGATTTTTAGCCAAAATGAATTTCTTTGACTCTCTCATAAAGTTAAAAACAAATAAGAACAGAGGTTAAAGAAAAGTCATTCGTAGGGTAATCTGAAATAGTCGGATAATAGAAAATGAGGAAAAGGTAAATTAAGAATGCAAACAACAATGGTTCTCTTTCATCAATCGTTTTTACTCTTTACTAATAATAAAGCTGAAAATCTCTCTGTCCGGAGGATGTCTGTAGGATGTCTGTGACGCGCATAGCGCCTAGACCGTTCGGCCGATTTTCAGGAAATTTGGCACAAAGTTAGTATGTAGCATGGGGGTGCGCACCTCGAAGCGATTTTTCGAAAATTCGATTTGGTTCTTTTTCTATTCCAATTTTAAGAAAAAAAATATCATAAGATGGACGAGTAAATTACGAAATTATCATAACGTGGAACGGTAACATGGGCACAAGCCAATTGGCGAGATACGAAATTATCATAACGTGGAACCGTAAGATGGGTACAAGCCAACTGGCGAGAAAATTCACCATACATTATTTGTAAATATACAAGCGAACCAAAAGACCTTTTGATTTTTCTATTACGGGTAAGCCGTGCGGGTATCACTAGTATTTAATAAATCTACTCATCTCAAAACATTAATCATGCGCGCGTTGTGTCGATTTATTAACCTCCGACACACAAAGGAAGAGGGGTTATAATTTTGATGTGCCTGTGTATCTGTCTGTGGCACTCTAGCGCTTGAGCGGATGAACCGATTTAACCGAAAAAAAAAAACATTTGTTCGAAAGAAGAGTTGATCGAGAGTGTTCTTAGCTAAGTTTGTGTCTTCGGATGACATTAATTAGCAAATGTTTTTTGCGATTTTTTGCATTGAAAACATATTTACAAATTTTAAAATTTAGTACCAAAATAAAAGTGTATTTTTTTCTGCGTCTGATAGAATATGTTTGGAACTTCCGTGTTATATAGAATTCGAATTATAACGCTTCTTTTAGCAGATTTTAAAGACGGCTAAGCGTTTACGTATTCACGCGATCGGTAACCGAATTCATTGTTGGCCGACAAGGAAATTAAAAGCAATGATTTAAAATTTTTTTCAGCTGCCAGTTTGTATTTGTTTACAAATAAAATACTTGTTATTGATTTTTAATAGTATAAGGCTTTTTAGGATTTTCAATTTTCCCTCCTTATTCTACATTTGCTTACTCAGCCGTTTTTTTTTTTTTTTTTTTTTTTTTTAAATTTTAGTTATTTTGAAACTCATCTTCGTTTTTTGCTCTTCTTTAACTTCATTAAATAAATTCTACAAACTTTTCATACAAACTTGATTTGTGTGCTGAAAATCAACGCGAATTCAGCCATGTGTTTTGACGCAAAAAGTTAAAAATTCTGTTACGAACTTCAAGGATTTTGAAAGTTTAACTGTCTTCGAAGACATTATATCATGCTTAAAACGCTATTGTTGCAAAAGATAAGCTGTCATTTATAATATGGTTTTCATCATTGAACCATCAAAAAATATGCAAAGACTCAAGGGAAAAAAACTTAGATCTCTCATTTCTTCATTCGGCAAATTTACCCTCAATATGTGTGAAAAACAAACGTGTTTTCCCAAAACGGATAGTATATTTTTAATCTATTAGCAATTTATTTCCGTTTGATTTTTTTTTTTTTTTTGCCATCGGCCATTTGAAGGAAAACAATCGGCAATCTTTGAACAATCGGCCAACAGTCGGCATCAGCCCATCGGCCAAAAAATGCCATCGGTCGAGCCCTTACCGATAGTGTATTTCATTGTGCAAGATTTTCATCGACGTAGAGCAATGACGTTATTTGCTAGTAGTTATCTTAAAAAATAGTATTGATTCTGACGATGTAATTTAGTTTTCATTTCTTAGGCGTTACAGTTATATGAATGGCAGTTTGATTTTTTAAACGCTACTTTGAAATACATTTATTATTTTTTATTTGCCTTTATTGTTTTTGGAAAATACAAAAAACGTGCAATATTATACCCTCAATAACGTTATAATGAGGAGCAATTGTTTTATGTTAGCATAAAAAAGTCAACTGAAAGAAAAGGTATACAAATATATTTTTCTTTCCAATGAGACTGCGTCGGAGGCTTTACCCTTTGCAGACTTAGTTCGATCCCTTGGTATAGCATCCGTTCTTTCATATGGCAAGACTGTCAGCGGACGCCATTATACGAGTATTTTAACGCTCATTCTCCCCACCAGATGGAGACACCAAGGCTCTCTCCGATGCGAAATTTCACTAAGAATTTCCAAAAGCGGAACGAGTACTTGAGGGATTTTTTACATGCCAGATAATTGTCTTGAAATTCCTCCGACTAGAGATATGTTCGAACCTGTGCCTGTGGCGTAAGAGGCTAAGAGTAATACTACTACACCACATAAATAAAAATGTAAGAAATTAGAAATGATTGATGAGAGCTATTACTTGTGCTTATATTTACTTCGGTTTTTTTTTTTTTTTTTTTTCTGTCTTCCAACAATAGATGAAGCAAAGCAAGGCGGAAAAAATTTTTAACACAAAAAAATTATAATAAATAAATTAATATAGCTAGCTTTTCAAGCTCTTGGTATAACTCATTCCATTTTCATCAGAGAAAAGATTTATAATTTTTGACAGTTCATTTAATATTGACAACAAGCTACACGCTTCAGAAAGCATTTTTTCTCTGATCAAATAAAACAAAAATGCATTCTTGTTTTCAGAGCGTGATTAATGATGCATTTGTGACAAATGCTGCATTTATGTAAATACATTTCAGTTCGCAGTTCATTCCACGACACTTTGTTGTCCAAACAAGATGGCATGTTTCGTAGAAAGAGAAAACTAACCACTAAATAAACCATAAATCAATTTATCTACACACACACACTGGAACCCGTCCTACACCATCAACTAACCATAACATACGCAATACAAATGTTAAAGATATATATTTTGACAGTAATCTATGAAAAAAGCACAATTTCCCTCTGAAGATGCCCATGAGAGCTACCTTGTTTCTATTCCACGCACTTGCTCCGTCTTATGCTAATGAGATTCGAAAATGCAGAAAAGAACTCATCACTGGAATAACACTCGAGCAAGAGGATGTATTCCATCGTGTTCGAAACGGGTAGCCTATTTTTCATCCTCCCCTCCCCGTCGGTGAGAATTCCCATTTGTCTTAAAGATCCTCACGTTCTGGAAGGCGAATAGATCACGGCCTTTGATTAACGAGGGAACGAGTCTGGCATTTGGTGCTGTACACACAAATGGACACCTTTTCAGGTATAAGTAGACGTTGATGAATGCGCGGGCGTCAGAAAGATACCTGCCTACTCGAATTGACCATATTTGTTCTCCAGAGCTTTTGTTTATTTTTTTACAGTCAGCCCTGCAACTCAGCTTGAGCAAGCTGGGTTATCATTATATGGCACTCCTGCATTTCTTTGAGAGTTGTAGTTCTCGGATAAAATATCAAGTCGCAACCAATTTTGCTCTAAATTTCTGGTTGTCGTTTAACTATTGCAAAACCATTGCTCTTGATTGTATCTATTCATCAGCTTTTAAAATAACTTAAAACTGATTTCTGTATATTTTTCATAGAAATGATCAAAAACACTAGTCAGTCGTTTGCTGAAGAAACTAGATTTTAAACAATAATTAGAAGTTAGAAAATGACACTAGACTGCAATGAGAATGCTGAATCCGAAATTTGAATGTTTTCGGAGCTTTTTAGCATGAAAAATCAAATTCAAAGTCAGAACACTCCTATCACTAACATTTTTTTTTTTTTTTTGAAATAAATTAATTTCATTTTATTACAGTGCAATTTTTGTGTGCCCAGAGAGTAATTATGTAGCAACAATCCTTTACCATGTTTAGTTTCATGATGTCAGGATTTGAAAACCAAATGTATTTAGAATGCTCTTAAGCTGCATTCACAGGATACTTTCGTACCTCGCATTTCCCTGCTCCAGCTCCGAAAAAAACCGGTTGGAAATTCACCGTTCACATGCTAAAAGAGCTTGTACCCTGTATCCGAGAAAAAAGAGCTTTTACCTAGCATCCTTCGCGGCTATACCCAGTTAGAAAAAAAAAAAAAAAACCCTCGTTTCGAAGGGCATTCTGGGTAAAACCACAGCCTTCTAAATATTAGGTCTACGCACTGTATTGCGCAATCGATGTCACGTGACCTCCCACAGGCGATCAGCGGGAAATTCCCTTTAGTTCAAACAGCGTTCGTGGACTAGCTGGTCGTTGCAAAACAACTCTGGTATTAGTTAGCAAAGTAATAATAATTCAAAAAGTATGTATGAATTATTTAGTTAACGTTATCAGCAGTCTCTTAATTGAGACTTGGAATGATGTTCTTTTTTTCTTTCTTTGTATTTGTTGTGTTTAAAGTTGCAGAAACCTTTTGAATGCTTTGGTAGTATAAAATTAACGTATTAAATGTTTAACATTTCCGAATATGTTTGGAAGCTACACTGTTAGACCAAAAAATGTTTTTAAGAAGATAAATCTGATTATCAGTGCTTATTTTTAAGCAGAATCGATAATAAAAAATAAATACTTGCTAAATAACTATTTAATAATTTTTTTTCCTGTAAGGTACATATTTTTATGTGTGGTGTTTTCATGCTGTACATTTTCATTACTTTCGATTTTAATGATGAAGGCTTTTTTTGCCCCCACTTTTTCTAATGATTATTTTTTGTGAATGTTGTTTCAAGGAACTTTTTGGCATGAATTGTCTGAAGAGTGCTATTTAATACATATAATAGATAGCGGCATTTTAAAAAGACCAACTGTTTTATATTTTAAAGCAGCTTCTATTACTGTAAGGTACACATTTTTACGTATGGTTTTCTTCATGCTATACATTTTTATTACTTTCGATTTTAGTGACGAAGTTTTTTTGCCCTCACTTTAAATAATGACTTTTTTTGTAACTATTGTTTCAAGGAACGTTTTACATGAATTATCTGAAGAGTGCAGTTTAATAGATACTTTTGACCGCTGCTCTTGTAAAAGGGCCAACTGTTTTAACTTTTAAAGCACCTTTTATTTGTATAAATATATTTCAAAATGTTGTAGAAATTTTTTAGGAGGAATTCATATCAAATGAAAATTAATAAAAACTTTTAACAAATATTAGCGAGCCATGCATTAGAAATGTGATACATGACCATTACAAGCTTTGGTCTCACAAAATTTTCTTGATTTTGCGAAATGTAATGCAAACGATTCATAAAATATTGTTGACAATGATGTTCTCGTCAATTTTTCTGAGGGTATACTCCCAGTAATCCATTACGCACAATTTGTGTATGTGATCATATACATAGTATGTCATAAAATGGAAATTTATGAAGCTTGAGGGTATACGCTATATGTCTAAAATATGTTTGAGAGTATACGGCTATATGGAGTATAAGCACTGACCGTTGAATAACTTTTCAAAAAAAAAAAAAAAAAAAGAGAAGTAGTAATAAAAAAGCAGATAAAAGAAAAATAAAAAAGTTAACTCACAGTAAATAGATTCCCAGTAAAAATTCATGATAAATCTATTTCTATTTTTTTACAATGAAATATATGCATCAGTATTGTCATTATATATCAATTGTTAGGTAAATTTTAAGAGTATTTTCTTCATATCCATACAAATAAATTTTCATTTTCCTTTCTCTTACCTATATATATTGCGAAATATAATATTTAATGTGTCATATGCTTACATTTTAATTTGATTAACCGACTTCAAAAAGGAGGCGATTATCAATTCATACCGTATGTATGTTTTTTTTTTGTTTGTCCACTCTTAGCGTCTCACCTAGTGAACCGATTTTGATGATTCTTTTTTTAATGGATAGGGGATGGCTCAACTTAGGTCCCATTACTTTGTTTGACCATATTTGTTCTTTAGAAAAAAAGTTATGGGCAAAAAACAGTAAATTTTATGCAATTTCCCTATTAAATGATTAAAATGATATTGTAGCGAAGTTCGCACTTTTCATCCGTGGATAACGGTGGCTCAGTGGTAGAATTCTCGCCTCCCACACAAGCGACCCGGGTTCAAATCTCGACTAGAACAAAGTGAATTTTACTAAAATTTCGTTTCTACTGTTTCCCGTATTTTCTCGAATCTTCTATTAATTTCTGTATCTTTCCAAGTCTGGAAAGTTCCAGCACTTTCTCAAGTTGTATATAAGGAGATGTAACGTTTATTCGTGGTTCTGAATAAAGATCTCGAGTTGAGACTAACGAGTATTCGCTTCATTTGGCTTTCACATTGTCTTCGCTATCTTCATCTACGCGACAAAATGAAATTCATTGTTATAAAAGTTTGGTGCCATATAACAGTAACATTAATAGTAATTGTAATTATAATTTTGAATGAAGGCTTCTCTGAAGCAAGCATCAAATTTCTTCAAGGGATACTTCGATAATGGGGAATCTGGCGCTGTCGTCTCATTTTTGGCGTAAATAATTTTATTTTAGTAACCCTGCTGATTTATAGTAACCCTATTTGAATTATCAAAATCTTCCTTTCTTCAGTGCTATTGCTCCATAGTAGGGGTAAACCTAACCTGGAAGCGAGGTGATGCAGTGATTAGGATCTGCTTAGCCTTCACAATGCTACCATTAGGTTTGACTCAACTACTCTGTAGTATTTTTATCGTTATCACCTATGCCGATAACAGATGATCGGGGCTAAGTAATAAGAAAATACAGGATTGCATCATGAGCAACTTAGATGCTGTGGAATGTAAATTAGTTAGGAAAAACATAATACTTAAATAGTTATAATTAAATTAACTACACATGATTTCCAGAGAGGTACAAAGATTAGTTTTTAGTGCCAATCGCTTAAAGTTTTTTTTTTTTTTTTTTTTTTTTTTTATGGAGCATTTTTAAGAAAAAAATGTGAAGTTTTATGATGGTAACTTCTTATTATCTGAAATACCTAAATTTACACTAAAAAGAATGAAATTAAAAAATTTTGAAAAAAAAAATACAACCGACTTCAAAATTGCTCTAAAAAGTGAAAAATAATTTTATTCTTTAAACACCATCGATAATGCTTTTAAACATAATTTTTGAAGTTGGCGCAAAAACGATAAATAAAATTCATAACTCAAATACAACTATAAATTTATCCAGGACCAGTTTCTTCACTATCACATACATTATGCATTGATGACAGCATATTTGAATAGCGATATAAATGTTTCGTTCGTAACTTTGGATGCTTTTCTGATAAATATATGAACGAAGCATGGTTACACTAGATTTTTGGTTTTGTTTTTGCGCCAACTTCAAAAATTATGTTTAAAAGCATTATCGATGGTGTTTAAAGAATAAAATTATTTTTCACTTTTTAGAGCAATTTTGAAGTCGGTTCTGTTTTTTTTTTTTCAAAAATTTTTTATTTACTATTTAAGAACTATTTGTGTCGATATTAAAACTTAAACGATATAAAATTTTAATTGAGAGATGTATCAGAGCACTTCATGTAAAAACCAACTGCTTTCGCAATGGATTTTTAAAAAAATCTAAATTTTTATTCACGGTAGAACTATTATGAGATATTAACAAACTGCCTTCACGGGCGGCCATGTTGAATGAGCGCGCTAAAACCCCCGCATTTACTCCAGTCGAAAGCAGGAGGAAGCAACATCCACATTCACTGGGGAACTAACCGGAATGCGGTTTAAAGCAGGTTTTTTTTTTTTCCGGGGTAGAAAATGTCCATGTAAACGGGGCAAATATGTTTATAGTAAACACCGATGGCACCATCATTTACTTTAATCAGCTAAGTAACCAAGACAAATTAAAGCAAAAACACTAGAGGCAAGTTATAACTATACCACACCAGTCAAGCATACGAGGGGAAACCCAAAAGTAACCGGATTTTTGTTTTAAAATATTTATTAATTAGTTTATTCACAAAATTTCTTTAGTCTCCTTCAAAGTGTCCCCCTTTAGATGCAATACACTTGTTAATTCTTTTTTTCCACTGTTAGAAGCTCCTCTGGAACTCTTTAACTTTGACCATGCCCAGTGCCCGCTGAGAAGCAGTTTTTATCGCCTCTACATCATCAAAACGCTTCACTTTCAGATTTTTTTGCATCCTCGGGGACAGAAAAATATCACAGGGGGCTACGTCTGTCGAATACGGGGTCGTTGAACGACTGGCCACCCCTGAGAGGCCAAGTAGCGGTTGATAGTGAAGGCTGTGTGTATGGGAGCGTTATCGTGGTTAAGGAAAAATTCTTCTGATCGCCCGGGCGCGAGATCCAACTCACTCTTGTTTCTTCTAAAGTTTTGTCAGTTGTACAACGACGACTGTCGTTGATTTTTTTGGCGGATTTTTTTCAACGTTTTCATCATTTCGAGACGTTGAAGGGCGCTCAGAGCGAGAATGATCTTCAACATTCGTGCTACCACGTTTAAAGCGCCCAAACCACTCGAAAAGTTGTGTACGGCTCATAGAATCGTTGTTGAAAGCTTGTTGAAGCATTTGGTAAGCTATTCCGTAGCCGACTTTTCAAGCAGGAAGCAAAATTTTCAAGCTTACAGTTTGTTCTTTAAAATCTGCTATAATGAGATCGCAGACGGAAAGCAACAACACCTGAGAAAACCAACACTACGATCCAACGCTATCAACTAAACTAACGCCACTTGCACAGCTAGTTTGTGAAGGTCTCTACTTGAGCCATCTAGCTGGAGAACACTCTACTACATATAGGATTGGCATTACACCATTAATCCGGTTTCATTTGGGTCCCCCCTCGTACTAAATACTTCTTTCGTTAAAACAAAAATGTATCCTGAAAACGTTTGTGATACTGTCAGCCCCGCTTAATCGGGTAACGGATAAACGAATACCCCGTTTATACGAATAAAACCTCTCGGAACCGAATATTTTCCCATAGACGCAATGTTAAAGATCCCTGCTTAATCAAATATTTCCCCCGGATAATCGAATAATATTTATTAGTTTTCGCAAATATTTTTGCTAAAATATTTTTGAATAAATTAGAAATAAGTTAAGCAAGAACAATGGTTGACGTAAAAATATAAAACAATAACATTAATTGCCTTCAACGGGCTTGAAAAAACTTCTATTTTTCATCGAAACATTTCCTCCATTTTAGCTAATTTCTTTTGAAGTTGCCATTACAAAAAACAATAAACAGCGCAATCGATAATTAAATTAAATTATACGAAGAAATATACACATTTCAGACGAAAATATATTGGAAAATATTAAATGTAAAGCACAGCAGATGGGAAGGAAGAAAAGGACTTAGAAAAGTACTCCCAAAAGACCTTGGAGCAAGCAATCCACTATTACAGATTTTTTTTCAAAACAAATTATACTGAAACAACGTGCTAAGACAAACATTTCATAACTCAAGTTGAAAGTTACTTTTTTATAATTTTCATACGCATTATAATATATGAGTAAATTAATAAACTAATTTATTGTTTACTTAGCTTATTTAAATAACTTTTACAAATAACACTAGTTATTTCCTTCATAAAGGTGTTCATTTACAATTATTACGTTTTGAGACAAATGTTGTCAATTTAAAAAGGTAAAGAAAATTTCTCCGCTTTATCAAAAACCCCGCTTAATCGAATAATATTTCTTGGAATCGGCGATATTAGATTAAGCGGGGCCGACAGTATGACAGAAGTAAACTGATTAAAATTTCGGATTCAGCACATCGACGTTACATGAAATCACTTTTTTCCCCTTCTGGTAACAAATAAAAAGTTTGAATTCTCAGAGTATTTTAAGTATAGTTTACAGATCAATATTGTTAAAATAAGTACATTTCTTTTCAAGTAGAATCAATTGTGAAAGTAGAATCAATTGTGGGTATCAATATTTAATTTTTTGCGTCAAGCAAAATATCTTTAATATGACTATAATTTCAGTGAGAAAAATTGTACGAAGAAAAAAAAAATATACTAAGGAAATGTTATTAATAAAAATGAACATAATTATTAGCATTTACTCGAGGATAATCGTATCTTTCATATTAAATTTGAATTCAAGACTATTTTAATTAATTTACCGATCAATATCGTCAGAAAAACAATAGAAAGCAAATATTTTATATTGAAGAAATGTTATTACTTAAATATAAACATAATCCTTCGCATTTATTTGTGGGTAATCGGATCTTTTATATCAAATTTAATTTCACAGGCTATTTTAACTAGTTTACTGGTTAATATTGTTAAAATAAGTAACTTTTTTCTAGAAAGCAGAATTAATTGCAGGTATAGACATAAAAGTTTTCTCTTCCAGCGAAACAACTCATCTTTTTGAAGATTAATTTCGGTGAGAAAACTATGGATAATGGGAACTTTTATATCAAATTTAAATTCTCAGGGTATTTTAACTTGTTTAATGATCAATATCTTTAAAATAAGTGTTTTTTTTCCAGAAAGCAGAATTGCAGAATTTGATATTAAATTTTTCACTTTCAACAGAAACAGCTCATCTCTTTTAAGAGACTATAATTTCAGAGAAAAAAACAATACGAAGTAAGGACTTTATATTAAAGAAATTGCTATTACTAAAAATATAAACATAATTGCGTTTACTCATGAATAATCGGGTCTTTTACATCAAATTTAATTTTAATTTGCACCCTTATTTCGCCTAAAGCCATGACATCATTGCCTTCCTTTCCATTGTCATGGGAAAAGAAACACCTGATTCTTCATCTTCACAAGAGACTGATCCTCCCTTTGGAGTAAAATGAGGAAGGGACGTCAGATCTAAGGCTATTGGGTAGGAACTTTTGAAACACCAATATCTTTCTCAAATAACATCATTTTCTCCTCGATTCTTTCACTAATCCGAAAAAACTAGGAGAAAATGATATAAAAGTACATGTTCTTCTTCCTCTTATATACTTTTTTCCGAAGGTTTGAAGGATCAGCTTCGATGGAGGATCTGTTGTAAAACTAGCTGCTTAAGATTACCTTTTCTGAAACTCTTGTTTGCTTTCGTTGATGGATACTTGTAATGTGATAACATCTGAAAATGCAATAGAAATATAGTTATATAAAACTGATAAAATAAGTTTTAGTTACATATTTTGATAATGCTTTGAGAATTTTGAATGTTGTTCGAGGTTTTATGGAGAGTCCGGGTGAAACGACTCGAATTCTTTAAAACGCAACCTAAACTTTTAAAATTCTACATAAAACAAATATTCAAGACAAATTTGTATTCAAAACAACATATTTTTTGCAATAAGAAATAACAACGTTTAATTGCACAAAATTTCAGATATTGCTTACACGTGTTTTGGGGTTACAAGGTACTCTTTTTTCAATGCAAAATAAGTAAGCGTATGGATGAAAAGGCCTAAATTAAGGCATTAAGGCACGAACTGAATTACAGTGGTTTTTACATCACTCCTAGGTCACCCGCATTTACCACTAAACAGGCTTTAACCGGTTGGATGGATGCTTGAAGACAACCTGTTTTTTGATTTAGACAAGGAGCCGAGTGACCCCTGATACAGCAATCTAGAGGTTTTGATTTTGAATGGAAACGTGGAGGCATAGGCAGATAGTACGGAGGGGAGGGGGCGTAATGGGGGCAACTGCCCCCTCACTTTTCAAAGCTCAAAATTAACAATCGATTGAAAAATGATAAAATTCTTCGATTTACGTATTTAAAGAACGAAGAATTGGATTAATAAGTGTATTTTATACATTTTTTTCATCTTTTATTTCGTAAAAAACAGGAGCTTTGAATTGGAAGGAAAGAATGTAACTGTAGTCATCCACTCGATTTTTGACTTTGAATTTGACCCCACGAGGGCTTTGCTGAAACGACAGATTTTAAGTTCACTAATCACCATTAGAATAAATGGAGGACCTTTGACTGGCTGGAATCGAACTCGCGACTCTCTAGTTACGAGTCCAAGCTTTGCTGAGCAGGCCACCGACACACTGATTTTTTACTGGACGTAAAATGAGGCTTGAAGTGAACTGAATGTATTGCGCAGCTATGCAAAACTTGGGCAAACCAATAAATCAACCAAAGGGAGTTTTTTTTAGAGGTATAGAACTTTAGGTTCAAATAAAACACCGTTAAATGATATAAATCGCCATGAATTTGACTTTTTTTCTAAAGATGATTCTTTGCCATTCTTATTTAAATCTGATTTCTGGTATGTGGCCACTTCGGCTGGCTTGGAGAAAGTCTAATCGGGAAGTCCAATTTTCTATCACTTTTTGCAGCAATGGGGGCCGTATGTGAGTGATATGTGGCGAATGTTCTCGTCCAAGGCGTCAATCGTCTGTGGCTTATCGGTGTAGACCTGAGACTTCACACAGCCCCACAAAAAATAATCCAGCGTAGTTATATCGCATGATCTCGCAGGCCAATTCACGGGTCCATTAAGCGAAATTATTCGTTCACCGAAAGTTTCTTTAAATAAATCAACTGTGACACGCGCTGTGTGGCGCGTTGCATCGTCCTGTTGTCTATTCATGATGAAATGGCAAACCAAACTAAACCCAAAACAAGTGACAACTATCAAAATGGCCCACAGATCAAATAGTGTTTCCGACTTCAAGTTCTCTACCTCTAAAAAAAACACCCTTTACAAGGAGTTTTAAAATTTACTACTTATAGAATGAAGGTCTTGTACTTTTCTGGCATTCATCAGACATATATCAGGTTAGAAATGAATCCCGTGTTACGGAAATTGCCTGCAATGATGATTATGAGACCTTTTCACACATGCAAATACACTTATGTGGATTCAATAAGTTTAAAAATCAACCTTATCAATTAACAATAATAAACTTTCAAACGACAATTATCTCTTGCTTATACTTCACCTCTTTTATTTCTCCCTCGTCCGTTTTTCAAATATCTCAGCCGGTAAATTTAAACGAAAGTTACATTATAGGTAATGTAACTTTCGTTTAAATGTAACTAATTCAGAGTTACTCTCAGTTATGCGTCTGTAAAATTTAATATTTACATTACAATTTTCTTTTTGTTAGATTATTTTTTGTTAGATATCTTTTTGTTAGATATCAGATAATTCAATGATCCTTCAAAACTCTAAATACATAACTGAAAACGCGTATTATGGCCAAATATTCAAAATTTTGACTGAAAAACTTGAAAATTTTCCGCTTAACGGTCATTCATCATCATTATTGAAACAAATAAATAAATAAAATTGTGCTCATACATTAGATGTTAGAGGTTTATTGCACAGTAATTATAATTAATTATCATTTTTATGAGGTTTCAATTTTGTAGAGTTATTTTTTTTTAAATATTTTTTTGCTAGAGCTCTTTGCAAAAATAAGGATTTCGAAAAGATGGTTTTGTAAAAATCAAAAAAGAAAAAAATGAATTTCAATAAAAAAAAAGCTGAAATTGCATTTTGTGAGATTTTTTTTCTACATTTCTTAACAATTTTTCAACTGTAGAACTTTTTGTGGGTTTAGAACAAAGAATATTGAAAATATTTCAATTTCTCACAATCTCAAAAACTTTTCTTTTTCGAAAACTTGTGCATTTAAACAACCAAATTTAACACAAAAGTTAACTTTATTTTTCTTCTTTCTCACTTAAAACTGCTTTCTAGTCAGCACCATAAATCGCACATAAACGAGGAATTAGTATTTTTTAAACAACTTTTAGAGGCAATCGTAAAAGAACTATATATTTTTATATATGCGAATACAAATACGATATGTAAGATAATCTTTAAAAAAAATCGTTTTTACCAATCCCATTTTGTACTTGTATCTTACTGAATGTTCCCACCATGCTTTAGGAAACTACTGAAGTAATCCTTTTCTTTGAGACTCAGAATGATTGTTGATCTAATACATCCACAAAAACGACTCAACAATTTCTTTTTGGTAATCTCCTCCCTACTCTGATCTCTCTAAAAATGGAGGTGTTATCCCCCCACTATATTCCTATCACAGGGGGATAACTTCGATAATTGAGTTCCAATTTTCCCCCTTTCGTATTTGCTCCAAACGGGGTATCCAATTCCCTTTGATATGAAAAATTATGAAATTTCGTTTCATAGATGGATTTATGGATGGGTGGGATGTGTCACTTTAATGTGTTTTTGGTACGATAAAAGATTTCAAGCGATTGTACAAGAGCAAAATTGAAAAAAAAAAAAAAAAAAAAAAGTTATTGAAGAAAGAGGGAGAAAGACTTAAAAAAGAGCATTTCTTTTTCTGATTTGTTATAAACTGTTGGTAGTTTAGTAATTAAACGATTGAACTGATTAATAAAAATCCACTGTCATCGATATTTTAAAAAATGAATAGATTCAGTTAATATTTCAAAGTTTCTCTGCTTAATGTAATTTTCGGCAGCAGAAACGAACATGAAAACTACTATACAGGCGTCCCTCGTTATAACATGGTACTTGTACAACACGGTGTTGGTATTACACGGTATCGTTTTGCGATTATTATTACACGGTGTCTAATTACACGGTATTGTTTTGCGATTATTATTACGCGGTGTCTATTACACGGTATCGTTTTGCGATTATTATTACACGGTGTCTATATTACACGGTATCGTTTTCGATTATTATTACACGGTTTCTATATTACACGGTACGAAACTTGAATTTAATACTTCATGGTTTTGATATGTAACACGAAAGTTATGCAAGGACGTAGCCAAGGGGGGGGGGGTCCATGGGGTCCGGACCCCCCCCCCCCCTTCCCGAAAGACCACTGTCTGCTTTTTCTCGGTTGTTGCACCTCACGACAACAAAAATTTTCCAAAGAGAGAAATTTTATGAAGCCCGGTATTTTCCCCTTAAGTATTCCCATTTATCGACAATTTTCCCGCGTCCGAGTCAATTCAGAACACGAGAACCTCGTGAAATAACTGCGGGTTCCCAGTTGCCGCCGGTCTCTTCCTGTGTCGCAAAGAATCCGTCCGAAAACGACGAATTTTCAATTCAACCCAACTGGGTTGTGACCTTGAAATTCGGCCCCTCTCCCTCAGCCCACCAAATTGCCATCGGCAAACTAATTGAAAACAAACATTCCCCAGTCTCATTGGGGTGGTTTTCTTTCTTTCTTCTTTTCGTTTTGACTCTTTTCCCGTTTGGACTTGATTTCCTAGACACATGCTGCACGAAGGACAGTCAGAGTGAGGTGCATCCCTGGTGAATTAGTAATTGAAATTCCTATTATTTTCTGTTTTAACACACAGTTTTTTTCTACCACGCGCTTATAGGAAACATATCTTGAACAAAATTGTAATCAGAAGAAAATTAAGTGTACATAAACTAGGTAAGTTGTAGTGTTTCCTTTTAAAGTTTTCTTAACAATACGAGCAATTTATGTGTTAATATGTTTTCCCATTTAAAAACTAAGTTCCGACAGCAACGGAAAAAAAAAAATTCTACACATTTCGTGTGATTGAGGATGAGAAAAAATAAATATTAATTATTAATTTATTTTTGAACTTTATATTTTTGGTATGATTTATTTCAGATTCATTTTATATTTTGATTAATAATCTTATTTAAACTTTTAGTTTATTTTTAACAATAATAGATTACTTATCTCCCCGGAAGCTTACAACCTTTAAACTGTAATCCTGAAAAGTTCGTTTTTTTTTTTTTTTTTTTTTTTTTGAACATAAGTGAATAAATAAATTTGAAGTTGATGCAACGAAATTACTTTTCGCTGTATCAAAATTTTATGAAGCGAAGAATGAAATTGAAAATTACTTGAATATTTTACTGTAATCAGTTTATGAAATTGCAAGTTCGGCCATATTAACACATGTAATTTAAAAGTAATTATTAGAAATTCGTACTTTTAAATCTTACTGAAATGTGAGTCTATGGTCCCAAGAGAAGAGCAGCTAGTCATTTTTAACTGAAGAAAAAAATCTTTCTTCGATGTTGTTCCGTTTTTCAGGAAAAGCATATTTGTATTTGTTTCATTGGAATAAATTTTCTGATTAGTATTTACCGCCTTTTTACTGAGGAATTATTTAATAAGCGTCTATGCATCCATCATTAGTAAATTGCGGAGGTAGTATTAAACGTAACAAAAAACGGACATGTGCATTTAACTATAAAAATACTAGGTGAAAGTTTCTGCTATTTACTGCGCATATAATTAAAAAAAGGTCAATGCGAGGTACATTTTCTTGTGTTTTTCACGTATATATTAGATTTTTTTTTTAATTCTTAATTTCTTCAAGTTAAAATTATTTGCTATTTCTTGCAATAGAATATCTTTTACTAACATCACATAAAAGAAAGAAAAAAAAAAAAGTCAATACCTACGTTATAAAATATGATATGCTTTCGAGAATACATGATGATTACACATTCGCTCCTAGAATGGAAGTTATACCAATTTGAAAATGAAAGAATCAGAAGTGTTATTATTGTTAGATGAATTTTGGAAGGTAGATTTAAATCATTACTGGATTTTTAACCACAATCATTTTAAGATTTTTTTACAAAAGATTGTCTTTAGGCTTTTGAACATCAGATGACTGTTGAGCAAAAAATTTATAAACTGAGGCTATAAGAAACCTATAAGTTTTGATTTCAAAAATTGGCTAGCTTTATGCATATTACATATTGTTGAAAATGTATCTAATTTAATGCTACTGTATTATCGCAATCGCAAACGGGATGAAGATTACCTTAATGCTCAAAATTTGACGTTTGACTCCAAATCATGAAATTTTCGAGTCGAACACTTGCTTACTGCTAATAAAGACAGTAAAGTAACCCAGTGGCGGATCCAGAGGCCTGTTTTGGGGGGGGGGGCGATTTTATCTATGGGCGATTGGTCCACAAAAAATTTAGGGGGGGTCAGAGAAGTCACGGGAGGGGGGATGTCGGCAGCGCCCTTATTTATTTATTTATTATTTTATTTTAAATTTTATAAAATTGGGCTATAGTATTTTTGTTGTTGGTTAAATGATCGTCTCAAAAAAAAAAAAAAAAAAAACCTAGGGACACGACCTGAAATCTCGAGACAAATATCAACAGTAGACTTCCTTCTTTCGATTCAAAGCTCCAATTTAATCTTCATCAAAAACGTGACAAACATTTAAAGTACCCTTATTAAGTCAATTCTTCTTTCTTTAAACACGTGAATCGATCAGCACCAGCATTTTTCAGTCGATCTATAACTTTGAAGTTAGAAAAACGGAGGGGCAGTGCCCCTTTGTTTTTGAAAAGGAGGGGCAGTTGCCCCCACGAGCCGCCTATGATTCCATCCCATCCGTTCTCACATGCGCTCAAAAGTATCGGACGCACAAAAGCTATTTCGTTGCGAAGATCATTCATGAGCTTTTAAATTGAGTCTTACAAATAAAGGAAATACATTCCCTTATATCGCCATTTTTTATATATTTTCTCTCATCCTATTATGGAATGAAAAAAAAATACCATTCTAATGTAACGTGGGATTTTCAAAGATCGATATGACATGAATTTATGAGGCATTTCTATGAATCTCCTCGGTAATACATTTTTGAATAAAAATAATGTCTAATGATTGCAGAAAAAATGAAAACAAGCAATTGCCAAAGTTCACTATAACTACAAATAGCGGCAGTAAAAAACGCGAAACAAAAGTTTAAATAAAGATATATCGAAATAAATCTTGTAACAAAAATTGCTTTTATGATAGAACCAGAAGCAAATAAAGCGGTTAATTTTCGTTATACAAAACATAATTTTCCACTATTTAACCAGTATTAAAATAAATTTAGGATCAAAATAAAACGTTTTAAGTGTAGTTTACTTTTGTTTGAATAAGATTTTACTAGGAAATGCGAAATACAAGAGACAGAAACGATCTTTTAACAATTAAAAAAAAAATTGATCTGTTAAAAAACCATATTCTGTTACAGCATTGTTAAATTACACTTAATCAGTGGCGTAGCAAACTTGGATGTCAACCGGGGTGGTAATCTGGGCTATCACCCCTCACCCCTTCCCATCAACCGAAGGCGAAAAAAAACCTTATTCAATGTTCGATGAAAGAAACGAAGTTCATACAATATTCATAAACAAAACGAAATTGTGTCCCCCCCCCCCCCCCCCCCGAGAGGGATATCATCCGAAATAAACGGGTTTTTTTACCCTCGTATTGATACCAATGCATTTGAGAGATTATAAAACATATGCGAATTTCTGTTGGTATTTACATTTTTCCGGAACTCTTACATGCGTTTTGGGTGTCTCCGCCCCCCCCCCCCGCCCCACTCCATATGAGTACCAGCCGCTTCAAATGCCCTTCTAGTGAGACCAATATGTTTGATAGAAAAAAAAAATTTTTTTTCATGTTGGAAATAAAATTCAGAATTGAAACATCGAAATTTCTCATATTCATTTTAGTGTCACACTCTAGGGGGTGTCACCCGGCTTAGCCCCGCCCTGCAAAATAATTTTTAATATAAATTGAAATGTTGGGGAATTTTTTTTAGAATTGAAACATTTAAATTTTTCAAAAAAAGTTGAAGATCAATTTCGGGTGCCACCTGGGGCAAACCCATCCGCGCCACCGTAGCAATGCTACTGACTTCATCAACTCACATTTATATATAAAATAATTAAATTTATCAAATAGATAAAGGAGAAAAAAAACCCCGTATTTTCATATCAATCAACTAAAAAACCGCAAATTAAGGGAATATGTAATACCCCCCCCCCCCCCCCGGAGCAAAAATAAAACGTATGTATGGCACCAGTTATAAATATGCAGGAATGATTACACCTTCGAACGATATAAAACAAACGCTGAGAAGGAAATACGCTTTCAATTTTTAACATTTATCATTTAAATTTTGAGCATAAATGAAAAAAATTTAATGTATAAATTTTGAATTTGAAAAAAAAATTAGATTATTCTTCAGAAAGTGTTCAAACAAAAACGATTTATTTTGGTATGCAACCTAATAGTAAAAAAAAAAAAAACCACGAAGTCTGTTGGGGGGGGGGGGCGATCGCCCCAATCGCCCCCTCCTGTGGATCCGCCACTGAAGTAACCAGGTTATAATCAAATATTGACACGATAATTCTTAATAGAGTATATTGCCATTTTCCCTGTAGTTGTTTACAATTATATTTTTAATTTGAAAAAGACTGATTTGTACAGCAGTTTTTTCTGTATTGGCAGAATAAACTGAACTCGTGTTTGGTGGTGAGATAGGTGGGTGCGATGTCTCCTCTTGATCTTTTAAATGAAACATCAAATTGAAAACATCAGAGGAAAATCGCCAATAATGTTTAAATCATTCATGACCTTATAAAAAATTTATAAAAAGCAATCATTTGCATTTTTTCCAAAATGTTGTTAAAATAAAAATACGTGGATGCTTAATTTCATTCACCATACATTCCATTACTCGACAGGTAAAAGATCTCTCAGGTATTCGTTTGGCTTGACAAAATTAAACCCACAGTGCAGTTTCGCACCGAAGAGAGCTCAAGTGTCCTCCATCTGGTGGAAACTCGGCATCGAAATTTCCTGTGCAGTCACATCCGCGCCTTAATGGTAGCATTTGAAAGACTAGATACCATATCGGTGGTTCGCACTAGATCCGAAAAGGCTAAAGCCTCTAACGAAGCCCCATTAGAAAGAAAAAAAAAATACCATAACGGATCCTAAGATAGCTTATTTTACCAATTCGTTTTGCAAAAAAATATAATAACAATTTTAAAAAAAACGGCAATACGCATTTTTTTTTTTAATGATTGCAACAAAGGAAGTCTCCATCCATCAAAGAGTTAATAGTTTGTTCAAGTTTTTAAATGATGGTTAGAAATGATAATTAGAAAACGGATAAAATTAGAAACTTCATTCAATTTCGTATAATCAAAAGAATGTTATAAAGTAGATAAATAAAGAACTAGTTCAAGCTTTTTAAATGAAACCTTGCTAATATTTTCGTCGAGAGGATAGTTGAATTTTGCCAGAAATCTTGTTCAAATCGGACAGGGTGGCGGAATTACGTTATATTGCATTCATAGTTATGCATTCGACTCGATAGATATAGATTTCTTTATTTTTTCAAATAAAATGACTTGTACATATTTTGTTGAAATATATTACAAAGCTTTAATTTTTTATTAAACTATTACCTGCGTTTTCCAAGTAATCCATAGAACAGTTTTCGTTTTCCCGATTTTCTTTTATTGTGAACTTTTTATTAATAGAAATTATATCACTCATTTTCAAAGCATCAGAACAGAGGAAGCTTATGTGATGGAATTTTTCTATCCATGTATGAAAACTTAGTATGGGAAAACTTTTAGTTTAATGTTAATTTTATAAACTGACAATAATTTTTTTGCCACTTAATGTAAAATTTTTGTTAAATAATTTTTTAATAAATGCTCTATCAATTTCAATTATTTAATTAATTTTAGTTAATTATCATATTTTAATAATTAGTTTTAATTGGATTTATTTTTTAACATAAATATGAGCTACTAATTTTGCTTTAGCATGCCTCCTCTTTTGAAGTTCGTGAAACCTTGGACCCCCCCCCCCCTTAACAAAGTTCTAGCTACGTGCCTGAGTTATGTTTAAAAAAGACGGAATTTCATTTTTGATTAAAACATTCTGTTATTATTTGATAATATTTCTGACAAGTTTTTACTTTGTTTTTATGAAACTTGGTTTTGGTTTCGATATAACACGGTACACATCCCTTGATTCACATTATTTTTAAGTCTCGTAAAACACGGTTTCGATACAACACGATGCATATTGACATGTACATGAGTAACAAGTGTAGAAAATAAGTTAAAATGTTATTTTTTAAAAAAATCTCGTACATACGGGTTTCGATTCTACACGGTTTACCGTGTTATATGAAGGACGTCTGTATTCATTTTTTTTAATTACTTTTCCTTTGGTGCGATGAAGTTAAGATTTTAATTCAAAACTCAAGTAATAAGACGAAATTTCAACGGAAGTGACGTCATAAATTGTCGAGCATTTGAAGATAACACTGTGCGACAAAATTTTACTTTTATTCTATAACATTGCGAGAAATAGTTGATTTATGTCAAGTTGGGCCTGCTAAACAAAAATATATAAACTAAATTCTTGCTACACGTACCATTTCAAAGTTATGACAACTTTAATTTCCATAAATGGCTAAAAACTGAAATTTTTTAATCTAATCTAAATACATTTATCGACTTAATTTTGAATTTGAATGCAAATATAGTTGTAAACATACATTGTGAGGGGAAATAGTGGAGGTTGAATAGAAAAATAAGACGCACGTTGGAAAAGGAAAGAATAAAAAATTAACTTTTCCTCTTGTGAATAGTGAAATCCTCTTGAATTAGAAATCAATAGTAATCTCCCAACATGTTTGCCTGCCATTTTTCTTTGTAACGTTCTTTTATAAGTTATAAGCGTTCACTTTGCTCATTACTCACTATTGCAAGATTAGAAGTGAAAACGTATCTTCAATGAAATTCTGCACCCCCATCGTTTCATATTTTTGCAACAAGTGTTTCACTAAAAATTTGACATTTGAAGTTTTATGGCTGACTAAAAGTACATGAGTTGCCAATTCTTTAGGGAAAACCGAGCCCTTAGTTCTTTTTGCGTGAGATTTTCATCAATGCCATTGTTCTTCATAAGCGTTCGTATTTGTGGGTCAACAAAAATGCCTTTTTTTAATTTAGCAACACTAAAAAAAAAAAAAAAAAAAAAAAAAAAAATTGGGAAATATATTTTTTAAATACAAAAATCCTTTCTCATTTTTATCCATAGGTTTGACAAAATTTTCGGCAAACCAAGTTTTATATGTAAGGGTGGAAAAATCGTTTTCTTGAGGAATAAGTGGAAAATTAGAATATTAAATGTTGCCATCTCGGAAACTTGCAGCAATCCCAATTGAAATAAAATATTCCGTCAAACAATAATTGTTGCAGATGATATTTTTCACATTATATGCTAATAGATCATTTTATACTTCTAATTATTCAAATACATATGAAATTGAATTTTTTTAACCACATTATAAGCGAGGGTATATGAAAATGTTATAAGAGGCTATAACTATAAAACGTGACGTGCTAGACATTGAATGTGGTTTTTCATTTCCGATACCAAATTTGGTGAGCTAACGTCAAATTACAGTGTGACATGATTTTTCTATATCATTTGGTAATTTTGGTTAAAACTATATAAGTAGTATAATATCCACGTGATTCATGTTAGAAAAATCATGTCACACAGTGTAATTTGACGATAGCTTACCAAATTTGGTATCGGAAATGAAAAACCAAATTCAATGTCTGCGTGGTGATATTTGGCGAGTTTCCATTAGAGGGCCCCTTGTTAATCCATTGGTGAGAATTCGATCGGGCGTACCTCTGGAAAACTATCTTTCCTGCTTTCATTGGTTTGAAGCAAATTAGGAAGCTAAAAATTCCACTCCTCACTTTGAAAATGCTTTTATACAATGCGACGCAGAAGTTTAGACAATGAGCAAATTCA
Organism: Uloborus diversus; assembly: GCF_026930045.1. Taxonomy (NCBI): domain Eukaryota; kingdom Metazoa; phylum Arthropoda; class Arachnida; order Araneae; family Uloboridae; genus Uloborus; species Uloborus diversus. The sequence goes on from NC_072737.1 coordinate 94,241,695, forward strand.
TACAGATTTCGAAATCTATTTATTCAGTTTTCCTAAGACTACTTTAGTCTAAGGTGCTATGCATACTATATAATATTTATAGCAATGAAAAGTTGACTTGGGCATTTTACAAGCTTTTACATTGTCACAAAAAATTAACATTGTCTCAAAAGTTTAGACACAAACGAAATAAAAATTAAATAAAACAGGTTTAAAACTTGCTTGTGCATCCATTCTTCTTTATTAGTTCATAAATTCGAGTTTCCATCGAAGAAACTAAATCTTGCATGGTTTCGGGATCAATTTCGTACCATACTTCCTCAATAGATCTCTTAAGTTCCGATACAGAAGTGTATTGTCTACCATTGCTGTAAACTTTGCGACACATGATGCCCCAAAGATTCTCTATAGGGTTGAGGTCTGGGCTAAACGCTGGTCAATTGAAAACTTTTATATTATTTGAATTTAACCAAGATTTTGTGTTTCCTGCAGTGTGAATCGAAGCATTGTCCTGCTGAAATTCCCACTGAGGGCCCCCTATAAACTCAGCAAATGGTAGGAGATTATCCTCTAGTGTCTTAGTGTAATGCTGTGATGTTTGGCGAACACTGGTGAAGGTCAAAGACACTTGTCCATTGTAGCAAAACGCTGCCCAAACCATCACAGAGCCACCACTTTGTTGGCGACTAAAAAAACATCTGGGTTTCTTCCTTAAGTCATGCCAGTACGATGTCCAGCCATCTGGACCATCCAGATTCCACTTTTTTTCGTCGCTAAATATTACTGATATCCATTTCGATCCATATGACATATGATTTCGAGCCCACAACATTCCTTGTGATTTATGATGTGGCTTTAGAGCTGGTTTCTTTTTCATTTTGTAGTGAACCATTGTCCCTGTTTCCAAAATTCGTCTACGAATCGTATCCTTTCATACCGAAAGCCCCAAGGAGCTTTGAACTTCACGAACAGTCATTTGTTGGGTACTTGCGAGGTCTTTGGATCGGACGATCATCCCGTTTATTCGTCACACGCGGCCTCCCAGATCTGAGTTTTGCTTTATAATTGCAGTGACTTGATAAAACTCGATAAATAGATTTCTTTGATCTATTGATAATAGCCGAAATTTCAGGAACAAGCTTACCTTCAGCTTTCAACTGCCAAATCTTAGTTACCTCATCCGCTTTAATCCGCTCAGCTGGCGGCATCTCGACTACCAAATGTTATCGTTGGCAGACCTTAAGTACAAGAGGTCTGTGCTGTCATCACTTTTAAATTTGCATATACGAAAAAAAATTAACAGAAACTCGTAATAGTGTCTAAACTTTTGCAACAAGCAAATTTCTATTTTTATCCAAAACAGTTTGTATTTCTACTATCGCAATTCTAAATTCTACAGCTGAAGAATGTCATTGTCTGAACTTTTGCATCGCGGTGTATGGTGTTTTGTTTATGGTGAAATTCCATTCCGTTATTCTTATTTAAATTAGAGCAGGGGTTCCCAACCTGTGCGTCGCGACCTAAAATAGGATTGTGACATTACTTGTAAATTATCTTACTTGTAAATTATGTAAAATAACTTTCCAAACCGTTGCAGAGAAAAATTTTTTTTTTTTTTTTTTTTGCTTTCCTTTCTAGCGATAGTAATTACGGTTAATTTTCTCATGAAAAAAGCACATTGTTGAAATTTTTTCTAAAAACGTTGCCTTGAGTACCTACTGCAATGATAATCAATTTACTTTTCTTTTTAGAACGTTTCGTAAATGTTAAAAAAAAAAAAAAAAAGAAAACCTATGATTGGTATTGACTATAAGCTTCAGAAAACCAATTCAGTGTAATAAAATACTGTATATTTTTTCCTGATATAACTATATTTTTCCTTATTTTTACAATGAGGCAGTTATGCGCAATTATACGTATGATCAATATTGCAAGTGTTTGCAAAATATTTTGATACATTGAATTAGAGATTTATTTATAGCTTTTACAACTTTCATTCGTCACACAATCACAATGGATCATGTGACCTGCTATATACCAGTCGCAAGGCGAATAGAAGGAACAAACTCCAGCCATTGTATGTAGTGAAAGCAATGAGCAGTCTTGATTAATTTCAAAGAAAGGTTTTAAAAAATTAGAGAAAGAACAGAGGAGAGAAATGAACGATTTATAAAATCTTAGTCTTTAAAATAAGGAAAAAAAACCACAATTGATAAACATAATTATGTTTACATGTAATGCAGGTATAATTTGAAAAAGTCGTTTATTGACTTATGTTCTCTACAGTAAGCACCTGTTAAAATGTAGTGCTCCTTTATATATTTCTCACAATTGTTAGTTTCTAAATATTCTTATTAATAGACGACCAGTTCGCTCGTAAAAATAAAAGATCACTTTCACGAGAAATGAAAAGCAAATGACGACTAAATAATTACGATTGCTTTTTCCCTACTTATTACAATCAGGACTTTAAGTAGCAAATGAGAATCTGGCAGACTCCTATCAGGGTGTTCATTGAAGAATCTTCCATTATTAGACAATATTTCTTGTCATGAAACTGGACGCATTTTTTTCATCTATAAATCTAGCCTTTGTGAATTTCATTGGCCACACAATGAGAATGAATCGAGTGACTCGCTATCTACCCATCACAAAACGAATAAAAGGAACGAACACCAGTCGTGGTAAAGCAGTAAGCAATCTTGACCGCACAAAAAGAAAAGGGGGAATAGGAGAAGGAACTAGAAAAAGAAATCCATTCTATAAAACCTGAAGTCTTCAATTAAAGAAAGGAAAACATAATTCATAAACATAATTATGCCTACAAGTAATGCGGGTATAACTTTAAAAAGCCCTAATTGACTAATGTGCTCTGCAGATTAAACATCTGTTAAGTTGTGATGCTTCTGTACATATTTCTCACAATTGTTAGTTTCTAAATAGTCTCATTAATAAACTACAAGTTTGCTGGTTTGTTCATAAAAATAACCGATCACTTTCACGAGAAATGAAAAGCAAATGACGACTAAGTAATTAACGATCGCTTTTCTCCTACTTATTACAATTAGGATTTTAAGTAGAAAATGAGAGTCTGGCAGACCCCTACCAGGGTGTTGATTGAAGAATCTTTCAATTTTTGATATAATATTTCTTGACATGAAACTGGACGAATATTTTCATCAATAATCTAGCCTTAATGAATTTCATTGGCCATACAACGACAGTGGATCGAGTGACTCACTATCTGCCTATCACAAAACGAATAAAAGAACGATCTCCAGCCGCGGTAAAGCAATAAGCAATCTTGATTGCTCTAAAAGAAAGTGGGAGGGAAGGAACATAAGAAATAAGCCATTATAGAAATTTTTAGTCTCCAATTAAAGAAAGGAAAACATAATTCATAAACATAATTATGACTACATGTAATGCGGGCATAACTTTAAAAAGCCCTAATTGACTTATGTGCTCTGCAGATTAAACACCTGTTAAGTTGTGATGCTTCAGTATATATTTCTCACAATTGTTAGTCTCTAAGCAGTCTCATTAACAGACGACCGGTTTGCTCGTAAAAATAAACGATCACTTTCACGAGAAATGAAAAGCAAATGACGACTAAGTAATTACGATCGCTTTTTTCCTACTTATTACAATCAGGACTTTAAGTAGCAAATGAGAATCTGGCAGACCCCTATTAGGGTGTTGAAGAATCCTTCCATTATCAGCTAATATTTCTTGACACGAAAATTTTGATTGATTTCCGTCCCCCCGTTCCTGTCCCCGGTTTTTTTCTCTATTTCCCAGAGTAAAGAAAGGAAGAAAAATGATGTTGATATTCGCCAACAGCAGTTGCTAATTGTCTAGGGTTGCCGAAAAAAAGTGGTTTATATCCGTTTGGCGAGTAGTGAGAGATTTTGATTATGTATTAGCAGTTTTTAGGTTCACTGCCTCTGAGAAAAAAGCTTTTTTATTGATAGAGGCTGTCCATAAATGATGTCACACTTTTTTTAAAACAAATTTGACCCCCTACTCTTTTTTGTCAAAAACTCACATTTCGTCTCACCCCTTCTCCTCATTTTGTCACCTACCGCGCTGTTTTTCACAAGCATGTTTTAAAAAAAATGTCACACTTCATGTTTCCCCCTTTCTCTCCCTTGTCACAAATCGTCGAAATTTCACGCCCCCGTCCTCTTCAAAGCATATCATTTGTGGACGTGCCATATTTTTTTTCAAAATCATAAATTTGGGACAAAAATTTAGGTAAATAGTACAATAATCCTTTTGTGGGACAGTGAAAACTAAAGCGGAAAATATGACGGCAGAATAAGTTAAAACATTAAATTTTATAATCACTATACTAACTGAATTAAAAATTCTTTTTTCTCTATCTTTTTTTCTGGAATTACAATAGTACTTGACGAATATTAGTGAAATTAAAGTTTATTTTTATTTTATTTTCAACAAATACGATCTTTAGGAACACATTCCTTTTGCTCGTAAGTGCGCAAAGTGCAACATTTCATTATAGTGAATTCTAATGTAATTCAGTTTCAGCGGAATTTTGAGCTTGTTATTAGTCCATTTGCTTGTTTGGAGCTCCAAAAATGTGTTACATAGCATAAATTTTAACCAATGAATGTAAATCAACAAATAATCTCCTAAGAATTAAGCAACATGTTACGTCCCGTCGCAAAAATTTATCAAGATCATGTTTATTAAATCGTGGGCACTGAATATTTTACAACATAGTTGTCAAAGTCAAACTTGGGGAAAAAAAGTGGGACGCCCCAAACGGTAGTTATTTGCCTACTTATCTTTATTTGGTTTTGATGAGTTACTTCTAGCAAAGGATTTTCTACTCCTAAAAAGATTATTTGATGTTCATTTTGAACTAATGTAGCAAGTTTTGTTTTCTACATCCTGTAGGTTCTTTATGTTAAGATATTTTATCTTTTTTGGAAGCAAACAGAAGTCACAAGGGGCTATGTTGGGATAGCAAAGAAGTAAGAAATCATTGTACTGCGTAAGAAGTCATTCCGATCATTGTTCACGCAAACGCGTTGTTGAGATAAAAGAGGCACTCTCTCTAGCACGGCAGTTAATTCTTTATTATAATTAATTTTATTATTTCTGAAACATAAAAAAAGGCAAGTTTTTGCATGATTAATTGAGTGATGCGAATTATTCGAAAATATTTTCATTTAGTTCTCCAATCTCAGATTGGAACCTATGGTTGAGCAATTTTTGGTGTTCTTATCTAGAGTTTTAATGCAAGCGCACTACTAGTTTTAACTACTGTAATTTTTACTATCAGAAAAGTACTCGTTATGTCTCTTCGCAACAATGCTAAAATAGAAAAATAATGGTAATGCTAAGAGCATAAGCATCACCATTGATTAATAGAGTGATTGATGCTGAATATACAGGGTGTCCTGAAATAGACTGACAGTTTTCAAAAATTTATAACAGGAAAACGGTTAATGATAGAGAAATTATTCTCACAGAAAATTCATGTGGTGAGCCGTAAATTTTGTCCTCCAGAGTTCAAAATTTTAGTTGAAAAATTTCCCAACAAATGGCGCTGTAGATAGAGTAGGCCTTTAAGTCAAAAAATAAGAATTGTAATTCACCGATTTTTCCTCCTATTGCGATACGTAATTTCAACCGACGGTAGACATTTTGAAAATATTGTTGTGTAATTTGTTTCATTGAAACCATTTTTCGAAAAACTATGATTTAATTTTCTGACTTTCTTTGATTCACAGGCTTACTATCTGCCGCGCCATCTATTCGGAAATTTTTGAACTAAAATTTGGAACTCTAAGGGACAAAATTTGCGGCCCACCACTTGAATTTTCTGCAAGAATTATTTGTTTATCATTAACCGCTTTCCTGTTATAAATTTGTGAAAACAGTCAGTCTATTTCAGAACACGCTGTATAAGTGAAAGTCTCATTTTCTCACATGTATTTGAATTTTTGAATAGAAATGCAATCATTCAAATATACATATCAAAGTAAGGATTAAGTACACTGGAAATTTAGTTAATTGGATCTCAAATTTTGAAAAGCGTGCTAATGTTATTTTTAAAATGTATGAGAAATGGCTGTACGAAATCTACGCAAAAAGTTTCAAGACTTTTTAAAAATTGCTTATTGTAAATAATTACAACTTATTCGAATGGAAATTCTTCACAGAACTCTTCCCTATTTCGCGCACTTTCCCTGAATGCCGGTTTCACTATTTAAGCATATTTTCTGTAACAGCTGGAAGATTCCTCGAGGCATTTTCTTAAATGGCTTGTGGCATCGTTCATCCTAAATCTTTCCCTTGATGGATCTCGGTCAACTCGGTCTCATCACTTTTGAGAGACCCTCTGAAAAGTAATCATCAGAAGAAGTTCTTGACAGGCCATGACAAGATTTTTCTACCGGACTTCAGACATCAGTGATAAAATGAAATTTCCGGTAAAAATGACATTAGATAATTCCACATTCCTTCGCTTGTTCTCTGGCTGCTAATCGTTGATTGTTACAAACCAGGAACCTCCCTTGACCAACATGAGCCTCATTAGTGGCTGTTGATGGCCTTTCATTGCAGCAATTATCACCTATTGAGTTCAGAGCACTTTTGAAACAGCGATAACCCTCAAGACAACAGCTCCTGCTTACCATTTCGTCACCTAAAGTTCTCAAAGTTCGTCACATGTCTCTATCGTTGCTTCCTAAGTTAGAAAGAAAAGTTCTCGCAACATCGCTGCTACTAAATACTACCGCGGAAATTCGTCGTTAGTAAAAATAAAATATTGTTTGACGGAAGCGGTTATAGCTAGTAGTAAGCAACAAAAAGCATCAATATAAAAAAAGGGAGGTTATTTGGACAGTTTCAAGCTTCTAAATGCGGTCTACAGCAATTCATTGGAACTACTACCGAGAAATTATTTCGTAGAAAATAGGTTAACGAAGTCAGATTTTTATTTTTAGAAGACTGATAGAGGTACCTATAAAATGTATGAATAGTTGTTTGTATATTGTAAAGTAAATTTTCAGTACTCTACTAAGGACATTTTGCTGATAATGCTTGGAAGTTTTCTACTGAAGATCTTAACCAAAAATATCGTGAAGACGACGCAGGTACGCTTTTAAATTTTCAGAATGAGTGAAAGTATTCAAGTCAATAAGATAATCCAAAAGATGACTTTGTACTATCTTTAACGAAAAATTTTCGTCAGAATAGCTTTTGTCATCAAGATCAACTTCAGGGAAGTTCAACAACTTAATCTGTTCTTGATGGCAGTTATGAGGATCTGTTATGAAATTTAATCTAGAAAAGGAACCATTTCATTTCTAAAGAAATGCAGGGGAGAGGGGGAAGGAAATAGTTTCTGCGCTCGAATTTGACGCTTCATTTATTGAATTGCCAAGATTGCATCCACTTTCCTTGTGTGAAGCACAGCGGGGCCACCGAGAGCCGAGCTAATATCCGTAACTTCTTTAGAGGCGTAATCGCCTGCTTTTGCAAACGTGGCTTTGAAAGGCGGTGACTGATGAGGCAGACGAACAAAAAGTGTAAAACAAACGAACCAAACCTGCAAAGTTAGCTGACATTTTCCAGGTTTAACATAGTTACAGGGAAAAGAAAAAAACAGCGCAATGCAAGCCTGACTTGACGCCTATCTTCCAACGTGAAAAACGATAAGCTGTCAAAATGGCGAAATTCTTTGCTTTGCGATTTAGAACGTATAAGAGGAGGTATGTTCTTCGTTATAAAAACCTTTGATAAATGGAGCCGGGGTCACCTATTGCCACCTTCCCCTAATTGTGTTTGTTTAAGCTGGGGGGCTGCTGCTATCAGCGCCATCTATTGCACATTCGGTGAAACATTCGTCATAAATCTTGGCGGAACGAAGCTCGGAAAATCGCACCTGTGCATGTACAGAGCGAGAGCCGATTAGTGATTTTGAGGTACAAAGAAGAAAAAAGCCCATTATGTAATTTCGAAGAGATTTTTTTCACTTTGCTAGATAAATATTGGTTTTGAATGGCTCCTAATTCGGCACTTGCCACTAGAGGAGTCGCCGATCAAAATGAAAGCGAATATGAATCGAGATATTTTCCCGCCGTAATTACACATGATCGGTTGCTACAAGCTGCGAGAGTGTTGTTTTTCGCTTTTTGTTTCTGGGTTTGCCTGTTCCGTACGAAATGAAGTGAAGTCACGAATACCACTAATTTCGAATTACCTGACGCTTTGAACAAATGCCTCGCATATTGGGTGTAAATTGTAGGTATGATTATTTTCTATATGAGTGGCAAGAAAAACATCGATTACTTATCGGCGTGATATTAAATGATGGCCGTAGGCAGTTCAAGTTCTGTGACAACCATTTTTGGTCCACGTTTTGGAAACATTCGATTTATAAGCTACAAAGCACTCGCGTTAGTTAAAATCTAAATAATAAAAATTAGCTATTGAAATAAGTAAAATTCCCACTTGTTTCAAGCGTTAGAATTAGTGATTGCAATACCAAATACCGGTATTTCAAGCTATTTTGCAATTTCGTAATACCGGTATTTTCTGAGGTAAAATACCGGTATTTTCAGTATTAACTGAAAATAATATTTTTTAATCAAAAGTTTTCAATTTAACTCGTTAGATATATCTACTGTTATTTTAAATGTACATTTCTTTTTCGACGAGACAGTACCAAAATCAATCTATTCATTCATACACAAAATTGGCTTTTAAAGCAAAAATTAGTAGAATACCAATAAATAAAAGTAGCAGAAAGATTACAAATTGATATTTTCATTACTAGATGGTTAGATGAATTGCATTTTTGTGCGTTTACGTGCTCATCATGTTTTCATTTTTCTCATTTCCTTGATCACTCACTTGCCCTTTGGGGAAAATTAATTTGAAGTGTTATTACGTATGTATTCGTGCCACGAACAATTTATTCCTGCCATCAATTGCAGCAATACTTTATGACTTGTTTTCAAAAATATTTGTCTCAACTGTACGAATTTTCAGAAAAACATTTTGTGTTAGTATAACAAATGGTAATTTATTGGTTACAGGTGTGGTGTCCTGTCTCTCTATTTAGCTTCTTGCTGGCGACTGTAACATGCTATCAGATATTTACATAATTGTAAAAAATTTTGAAAAGAAAACGAAAGCAAATGAAAGAAACCAAGAAAAGGTCAAATTTAGTTAAGTTTATCGTAAATTTCACACCAGAGGGTAAATAAAAAGCAAACACCAACCTATTCTGATCAAGAATAAGTCGTTGAAGGTGATGTTAATATTGTAAAAGAACTGTCTCTCGAAATTAAATTACAACTATCTATAAATAATAATAGTAATAAATCTACATCCAATACAAAAGAAACACACACAAAGATGTATCTAAAATCAACACTCAAGAGACCAAATTATTTGAAGATGAAGGACTTCTAGGCAATTGGAGGAGTTTTATCACGCATTATTAACAGTACCACTGACCTGCGTTAACTCAGACAGTATTTTCAACTGCAGAAACTTTGTTCAATCAAATGAATTTCAGGCTTAGGGACAATTCAATATATATATAGATGCATTATCCATCTCAATATTGTAGATTTTAATTATTGATATTTGGGCCTTCATTTTATATTAGTTCAGTTTAATAAGTTTTTTTCATAAATGATGTACTTTTTTCACAAAATTATAAAATATGGAGACAAAATATTGTTGATCACTTTTTGAGAAATTTCTAATACCGGTATTAATGCCGGTATTCCGGTATCACGTTTTCTAAGTACCGAATACCGATATTATATTTTTAATCCGGTATTGCAATCCCTAGTTAAAATTCTAGGGTTTTAGGAGGGGTGCCCACTTAGGGGAGGATCATGGCGCAGACTGCGCCATTGAAATCTTTAGGGGGAGTGTTTTGAGGAGTATTTTTCACATTTTTGGGGGGGGGGCTCTTGCTTTTGAGGGTGGTCATCGTGATATTTAGGGGGGGGGGCTCCTGGATCTTAGGGAGGCACCCCTGGTTTTAGTAACGAAGCGACAGCGCATTTTTTCTCAGTTGTGGTAAAACAGCTTCTTTCCATAAGTTTTATTTCCATTCTTCTTCACATATATTAGATATATTAGATATTTTGATATATTAGATAAATATTTGAGTCAGTTGATAATTCACGGATATGAATATTGACGTTCAGGGCTTAATTTTCATAGGAGCTCACAGGAGCAGAGCTCCTGCACTTTTTTTAAAAATTTTTATACAAGTTTCAACATTTCAGGCAACATTCAAGCAAGCTATTTACGAGTAAAAATAAGCTGTTGGAAATTATAGGGTTTTATAGGGGTATCCTTTTTGTAGTTGGAATTAAGCCCTGTCTGGTAGCGTTACAAAAGGGTGCTGTAGACTGAGCCGACGAGAGGCCATGTCAGCCTAGCAAGGCCCGACTGATTAAAAGTGAGGCCCTAGGCCCACAATAATTTCGAGCCTCCTGAAGACTTTATAGTGGATTGCAGTGGTTGATTTACAGATTTGGAACTCGTCGGAATGCATTTTTGGGGACCTCTTTGTCTATCACAGAACTACACTGTTATAACCAGAGGTGCCAGCTGGGTGCGATTTTCCGCCGTAGAGTGCAAAGACGGAGCCACAGGGTGCCACAGAGGCTAGGAAATATTGTTCCGATATCTTTTAGCACCTCAGTGGATGAAAGAAGGTAATGAAGGGCCATCAGCTCACGCAGTAGCCAATAGCGACTCTTTTCCTCCGCAAAGGTGCCTCGCTCGTACATGCGCTGTGCACTCCGGCATAAGTTCAATTCAGCCACTTTAATGGCGGACGACGATGCTGCAACGTAGTTGTGGGTACATTAAATTTTCACATTTTGAAAAGAAAATTATACTGGATTAAAATTCCACATTTCTGGGACAAACCTTCAAAACCTTGCGTAAGTACAGGCATTTAATCATGGTATAACATTTAAGGCTTTCCAACAGGCTTTTAGTGTTTTCAGAGTTGTGTTTCAACAAAGTAAACTGAGTACTGCTTATTGTTTATAGTTAACCGTTTTAACATAGTGATGTATGGCTTTTTTTTATCACGTGTACTAATATGTGGTGTTCATTGCTTGTCACGTCTGCGGTCTCACGGATTTTCCCCAAAATTGTTTATTGTTAGCAGTACGAAATAATTAATAAGTAACCGGGATGAAAATTCAATGATGTAACTAACTGCTACAGCAGATGCACTAAATGTCTTTATCTTCTCAATAAAATATGTGCGTAGACGTAGCAAAGAAAAAAAAAAAGCTTTGAAAAGAAATCTCTCTGTGTGTTTCATGCCATGACTCATTACGTAAAAATATTTCGTTGGTGTTATTTCAAAAACCGAATGCAGTGTCTAGACGCGTTTATTTATTTATTTTTTTTCTCTCTCGCTAATTTGTTTCCAATGCTTTTCATTATGTAGGATGCTAAAAATTTGTTTTGATTTTTAATGTCAGAAAAGTTTCTATTTAACAAAGAAAAAAAAAGTGCTTTTTTAGATTACTTATGTTCAAATAGGATATTCAAATGTCGAACTATATAATACGTATCAATATGTTACTCTTGATTAAAATATTTTGAACGCCTGCATTTTATGAAACGATTTGATTTTTCCGTGATTGTAATATAACTGAATATTTTTGGCTGTGCTTGTAAATTATCCATAAATGCCTACACTCTTATTTTTAATATCAGATGCTATAATCATGCTATAGTAAATGTCAATATCATTTAAAGCTACTGAGCAATCCAAGGGTTTTTATGAGAGTTAGAACTCAGATAGAGGAATTGAATTCATGAACACTTCTATATTATGTTGGAAAGTCTGAAATGTGATCAAATGCCTTAAATGACAAGTTTTAATCCAAAATGAATTCAATGTGAAAAAAGTACCAAGACTTTGTTTATCATAAACCCAAACAATAAATAGAACACAATAATATTCAAAAACGCACGGGGAAGAGGATCTACTGTAGAAATCAGTGAGTGTGCCATTTTTCTCTCCGAAGGTTCCTTCTTTTCCCCCGCGCTGTCTGCCTTTTAAAAGGTGCCCATTTTTCGCCCTGGTAAGAGGTGCCATTCCGGCTCCGTATTGGGTGTCGCTGATGAACAAGCCTTTCACCCCTGAAAGGTGCCAAACGCAACCTGTAGTTTTAACAGTGTATATAAATCTTTTATGTGCATTTATGAATCCCTTTCGGGGCTCCTCAGAATTGTGACCTGGTAAATTTGCTACTGGCAGTATGAATAAAAGTTCTCCTTTAAGGAAGTGTTTTTTAAAAGCAACAATTCATTATTATTTTTTATTGTTATTCATTTAAAAATGCACGTATCTTTCGTTTAGTTGTAATGCAGAGCATAATTCTTTAAGTAATTTGGATCCCCTTAAGAAGATGGAGCCCCAGGATCTTGTCGGTTTGTGCGGTAATCAGGCTCTGCAACCCATTTGGAAATTAAAGGTCCGATCCTCTGGGGAGACTGGTTCTGAATCGGAGTAGACCAAATTGACATGGGTCCGCCTTGGCGACCCTAGCTGAGGATATTTTTTTAGAGTTTCTGTTGAAAAAAAAAGACTGGTACTTGTTGAGGTGTTGAAAATGCAGAATCTCAGTAAAAGAAAGGCAATGTAATTTTTCCGTGGTTAAAAAAAATGTCAATAGCCTTAAAATTTCCCTTCAATGGACCCTTAGATATGAAAACTCTGTAAAAGTCTCGTGAAAACACTAAAAACTTGAAGTTTCTGTCTTTAAAACTTTTTGAGAAAAAGTTATACAAAGTTTGGAAAATTAACATTACGCGTAAATATTACATGAATCGAACTGAAAGAAAAATATTCACTCAGAGATAGAGGGGGTCCGGGGGTTTCTCCTTCGGAAATTTTCCGAATTGTAGTTTTCAAAATGCAGCTTTAGATGATCTTTTTCTAATGTTCTTTAGTAATGCAGTCATTTTAGACAGATAAGGCTGTAGAGAGTTCTCTCCCGTAAACATTTCGAAAATTGGTTCAAAAGGCGCAGGTTCAGATGATTTTAGGTGATGTCAGGGTAAGGAGAGATTTGAAGTTCTCTTTAGATGCATTTCTAAATTCAAAGCAAAGCTCAAAAAACGTTATTTTAGCCTATTATTGAAGATGTTTGGGGGATGAGTTTTCGGGGACTCTCTCTCGGGAAAAGTGTGAAGTTGTTGCTTTAAAGACGAATGTTTAGACGATCTCAGGTAATATTTAAGGGGATTAGTTTTGTCCCCTTTCAAATTGTATCTTATTTGAAAAAAAAAATCAAAATGTTTATTTTCCCTCTGAGAGTTAAAATGCAGCCCCTTCGAGAAAAAGAACATCCGGGGCGGAAAACCGTCCCGCACACTTCCTAGACACGCCACTGCTGTGCAGGAGATTTAAGCTGACCCTGCAAATGAGCCATACATGCAAAATTCTTCTTCTTTTTTTTTTTTTTTTTTTTTTTTTGTCGAGCAATAGCGGTTATTTCTGACTCCCTTCTTTTAGCTCGATTTTAATTAATTTTTCTACGAAATGATCATTTTTGACATCATTTTGGCAAATTTCCACCGCTTTTGTTGTAGCACACTTGGCGAGAGCCATTGCTGCCAACCCCTTGGTACACCACTGATATATATATATATATATATATATATATATATATATATATATATATATATATATATATATATATATATATATATATATATATATATATATATATATATATACACACCTCTACTTGCCTATTATATCTACGCATCGATCGATCAATCTCTACCTATCTACCTCTGTTTATCTATATCTATGTCTCTCTAGATAACTGGATATATAGATAGGTAATTGACAGATTGGTGAATAGATATGTAGAGAGATAGGTAGGTAGATACAAATAGGTAGATTAGTTAGATATACAGATAGAGAGATATAGATAGGTGGAAAAATAGATAGAGAGATAAATATGTCTAATGTAATATAACATGATATAAAACATTTAAAAAGAACAAAAAAAAAAAAAAAAAACAGTAATATGCTAAAAAATGTAGTTTTTGCAAAGAAAAAAAATATATAAAATGAAATGTATAAATAAATAAACACATAAAACTATCTGCATTACAAAGCAGTACGAAAAGGTAACATTTCTTTTCAAATCAAAAAATTTTTGCCAATGCTCATTCACCTTTTTTTTTTTTTTTCCAACTTTTCGTACTCAGTGACTGAACACTCCTCTACCTCAAAATCTACGTATTCCGCATTCACTGAAACAATTTAAATCCATAGGCTAAGTATGCATAATTTATATTTCGTTGAATTAAAAAAATAAAATTTATAAATACAGTTACTGTTTATCAAAGTAGGAAGTTTTTATCTGGTTTGCCTTCGACAAACATGGTTTGAATGCTTCCTCCTTGAGATTTGAGCTGATAATTTAAGGCATCCTTCACACGAGGCAACTTGGTTGAATCAACTTTCGAACGGTGGTTACCAAGATTTGTAACCAAGTAGAAAAGGGAATGAGGCACACGGCATTCTTCACACGACAACTAACTCATCAGGCACATGTGCCGTAACCATTCTGATCCGGAAGAGTTGAATCAACCTTTTAGTTGATTCATCTCATCGAGACGTTGCCAAGTATTCTCTCAACACACCAGTAACTAGTCGAGTCAATTCTATTCAGTTTTAACAGCGTTGTGGAGCAGCTGTTCGAATAAATTCGGCTTATTAGAAGATCTGATTCAACTAAGTTACATCGTGTGTACACAGCAAAAAACATCAGTTAACTAGTGGACAGGGAACTTATTTGAAAAGTTGATTCAACGAACCTCCTTGTGCGTAGACCGTAGAAGGTGTAAAAGTTCAGTCCTTTTAAAAGCAGAGGTGCCCATCAAAGTTCAATTAACGCAAAGTTCAATAACACTAATTCCTCCTCAAAAATTTTCTCAACCCCATTTTTTTTTTTCATTTTTAGATCTCTTTTTTTGTTTTATTTACTTTTTAAAAACATTATTTATTTATTTATTTATTTTATTATTGTTATTATTATTGTTTTATTAGAAAAGTTCTGTGCTACACCAATAACATACACACACGTACAAACTAAATAAATAAATGAAATAAAATATTAACCGAATAAATAAAATAAAATAATTTGCATTGAAAATAAATAAATTTAAATAAATACAAAAAAATTAAAAATCCCCACCCCTATTTTGATGGCGCAACAATCCCCCTCCTCTGTGGACACTCTTGTTTAAAGTGTGCCATAATCCCCCCATCCTTTGGGCACCTCTGTTTAAAAGTAACTCATTGAATTGACAATCATGCAAATGCTATACAATAATTTAATTCTGGTATGTTTCCCAATCTTTTTTGCAACATACTTCTTGCGTGGACAAATATGGCGAAAAACCCCAATTTGGCATTTATCACTTCATTTATTTCGAGACTTTCAAACATCACACAAATTTCATCTCGATCGGCCCGTTTTTTCGCCAAGGTTCATTCATTTAATCAAGTCTTGCCTTCGTGACCAGGCATTTAATCCTGGGCCCCATGTTCCCTCCCAAACGCATTGTGTGGTAAAAAAGTAATGGCCCAAAATCATACATAATTAGGCTGCTATAAGGCGAGAGAGCCTTTTATTTACTTATTCTTTTCTGTTTATGTATCTTGTACAGAAAATAAGCAAACCAGATTATCTGTGAAAAATTGATCTCTGTTTTTGAACAGTGTTTGCGTGAAGTGGGTGATTAATTTCCGAGTTCGATTACTCCAAAGTTTGTTCATGTGTATAACGCTTAAAATGTAGGTGTGAAACGCTACCGTAATTTTATGTATTTGACTTGGTTGCATAAATGTCATTTAAAAAAGTTGTAATTTAAAAAAATATGTTCGTAATTTAAGAATTAAGGTTGGTGAGCCAAATAAGGCCATGTAGATCAACAGTGGCGCACACAAGGGGAGGATCCAACGGGGTCCAGACCCCTGCCATTGCCTTCGAGTTTTGTTGATCGACTATGATCCTATGTATGTAGTACGTAAAATAATTTCGAGCAAAGGTAACAATTCTTTCAGATTTAATAAATGAAAAAATATTTTTTTTTTCTCTCTCTCTTTCTTCTCCTGCAAACTCGAACTGTATGTGAACATAAATTGTTTTATAATGATACTTTTGCTCTTTTTATTTTTTACTCCGAGAAAGTAAATGTACATATATTCTTGTGCTCTCTGGTACTAACTCAGGCTAACATGGATATTAGGAAAAATTATTATTTTAGCAGGGTAGTGGAACCTTGGAACAGCTTACCGGAAGAGGTGGTAATGAGCAAGGGAGTAGATAGTTTTAAGAGGGCCATTGATCTTCACTGGGGATTGTAAATTGATTAGGACCAGTCTAACTATGGGCCCAGAGCCTGTTGCTGGTCGTCACTTTTGCATTTGTATTTAAATATTTGATATTTATCTTTTTTTATTAACTAATGCTAAATAATTATTCAATATTTTTTAAGTCTTTTTTACTTCGGACAATCGATAAAATAAGAACATGTTTAGATGCGCGATGGGGTATGATATGAGAATGGTGGACTTTCGATCCTGCCTCCCCCCTCCTTTCGAAAAATTCCTGTGCGCGCCTCTGTTGACCAATAAGGCCAACTCCACATTTTTCTGTGTGGGATGCAAAAATTCACAAGACCGTGATTTTATTGTCATCAGAATTCCTAACCATTAAAAAAGTGTTAGCAACAAGTAGTTTGTTATCAACAGGTAAAAGTGTAACAACAGTTTCTTTTGTAGATTTTTTCTGAAATTAAAAAAAAAGTGGCATAGAGGCCACTTCTAGCAACTTGCTTGCTTACTTTTGGTCTGTCTTTTTCGTGAACAGAGAAAAGGTTCATAGTTTAGAAAAGTTTTAAAATATTCACAAAAAATTAAATAATGCTCATGTTTTTTTTTTTTTTTTTTTTTTTTTTTTTTTGATATTCTGAACGAAATTTTTTTCAGATAATTTTCAGATTCTACTTTAGTGTAAAAACGTTTTGAGGTTTTTTGAGCATATCTTATGACATATGTCACAAAACGTTCTAGAGAAAATTTTAAGACAAAACCAAGTTTTAAAAATAGCTCGAGATCTCTGCCAAATTTCTCAATAATGTGGCATTTTTTTAAAAACAAGTCCTGCGATCATTTTTAGTAGGGTTTTAGCTAACCAACTGAACTGAATGACATAAAACCTTCCCTGTGTTTGTTGAGGCTGAGTTATATTTCATGCAGAAGAGCAAATCTCCGTAGAAAATTTTAAATCCTAATACTCGGTAAATAATAGACATATATGTTCAGCATTTTACGGGCGTTTTACTGCGCAAAAAATGGTGCCAGATTCCCAGTGATCAATTTTATTTTATTTACAGAGATGCAGTTGATTTTCAGCAAAACAGGAGGTCGTATTTTACCATCCCATCCCCCCAGTTGTGGCTAATAACGCGCGCGGGCAGTCCGTAATTGACAGAAATAGGTTATTTTCGGCGCATTCCGTAATTTATGGGCGCTTGGTTCAAGACGCCAAATACCGATCCGTAGGATTTACATTGTGATGAAGCAGGTGTCTCGGGTTTGTTTTTTGTGTTTTGTTTCGGTGGCGAATTGGGGGGAAGAAGTGCTCTACGTTGGGGGAGGGAGGGGGGACTTCGTTTAACTAAGGGGTCGGGGTCAACAGAGAAACACCCACCTCAGCAGGAAGCCTGCGTTTCGAGCTGTTGCTTTTTATGCCTCTCGATTTTTGTATCGTCTGCAAGGATCAAATATGTGGGAGATGTTCTTTTTTTTGCATACTTTTAAGGGAGTATTTGTACATTATGAATGGTACTTCAAAAGTTAAACGCTACTTAAATAATAATGATAGAGCTGTAAATGTAAAGTAAATTTTCCCTCTAATTTACAGACTGAATTATACAAGTTCATAGAAGTTCTAAATACAATAGAATTTCTGTTAAAATCAGCAGGGACCATTTTCTGCTAAAACAAAGGCGAGCCACAATGTGGGTTTAGTCGACTGCTTTTAAGCCTTTGTTTGATTAACATTTTTTTTCGTAAAAAGGTGTAATACGGTCCGAACAAAGTTAAACTTGCTAAGTTATGAATCCAAGTAATTCTATAGCTCAAATAACCCCTCCTATGAAATTCAAAGTTAAATTCTTTCGACAAAAGTTATTCTCTTCCTCTTCTTCTGATTTTTTTTTTTTTTTTTTTTTACAACGCCTATTCTATTTTATGTATAAGTATTTCTGTAAAATTAAAATAAAATTTTGACGACTTTTTTTACTGTTCAAGATTTATTGGTGTTTTTTTAAATCAGTGGATTGCTGAGAATGCATGTCCCCTTTCAAAGAAAGGGTGCATGCATTCTCAGTTCTCCCTCCTCCCCTTTTTTTTCTTTTGCGTAGTGTATTTTAATGGTTGAAAGCAATAATAAAAGTGATATTAATCTTCTTTATTGATGTCGATTTTCATATGTATTCCTATAAATGCAATAGATATCAACATTTTAAACTGGGGGGGGGGGGGGGAGAGTAAAAGCGGTAAACACATTCTTAAGTTTTCACTTCACATTATTGAATCAACTGTTTATAGCAAAATAATAATAATAATAATACATTCAAACTCATTGAATATTCCGCCATTTTTTCCGAAAACGACTTAGAATATTGTCTTCCTCCATTCATGAAAATTGAGAATCAGAATTGATGTGTGTAAACTTTTTAAGAATCAAAAACAGTTTCATAGCATATTCGAAGCACCTTGTTTTTTAATCTAGCGACCAGTTCAAGAAATGGCGCATTTGTGTTTGTCATTATCTTTTTCAGAAAATAAAAAACACACTTTATCCTCTCTAATAAGATCAGCTTTACTGACAACTAATATGATTTTATGAAAACTTTTTCACGTAGTATAGAAAAAATTAACAATTAACTGTGTGCACCAAAAGTAAGTGATGAATTTTTTTTTTTTTTGGCTTCTTATTTTTGGAGGCTTAAAACGTTTCCTTCATTAAAGAAAGGGTTTCTTATGCATAAATAAAATATTTATGCAATTTTTTGCCTAAGTAATTTTGTGCTTAGTTTTATCTTTTGGTTTTTAAAGCTGCGTAGTACTGCTCGCTTTTTCAAATGAATGAATAAATTGCAATGATTTTAAATAAAA
The DNA here is from genome assembly GCF_026930045.1 of Uloborus diversus. Lineage (NCBI taxonomy): Eukaryota > Metazoa > Arthropoda > Arachnida > Araneae > Uloboridae > Uloborus > Uloborus diversus. The sequence goes on from NC_072737.1 coordinate 94,260,923, forward strand.
TTGGACGCTATCAAGAAAGAATTTTTTTCTTTTTTTTTCTTTTTCTTTCTTTCTTTCCTTTTTTAAATCATAAGAACAACGAGGGAACGATTTCTTCATTTCAGAAAATTAATGCGTCTTAATGATGACGGATTAGGATTGATATTATTGTCTTGATCAGCGTTTTTAAGTGCTGTTTTTTTATTTCGAGTTTAATCCTGTAAAAAAATGAAAAGAAAACGAAAGTAAAAGAGAAGCAGAAAATAAGCCTTTCCACTGACTTAAACAGTGTTCCAGAAAGATGCTTCGTTTTCACTTTTTACTCAACCCCTCCTTAGCGAAAGGAACGTTTGCATGCATAACATCGGAGTGATTGGTTACCTAGTTAAACTGGTGTAATGAGTTTCGCGTTTACGTGGTCCGTAATTGCCTTCATTATTCACTCTAAAGGGGCGGCATCCGCCCCCCTCTCCCAGGTGCAGGTGAGATCGTAAACACGTAAAGACGACACATGTCACCCCATTGGACTTCTGAAATTTTTCCCTACGCCTTCAAAATTCCCTACTTGGGTAGTCTCTGTTCAAATACGCATTTCTCTTTGAGTTCGTGGAGGCATGAAGAAGATTAGAAAGACTTGTAGAGTGAAATTTAAAATAAATTTTAGAACAGTTTGTTACAAATTACAAAAAAATATGTGTTTTCAATACCCTTTAGTAAAATGAGTTTTTTTTTATTTTAGTTTCAATGGCGTTGTTTCACAGTGAATGCGAATAATTGAATATTTTATCAAAGTTTACAATGGAACAATTTCTAAAATAGCATTTTTTCTTCTTTTTTAATTTTACTTTCCTGCATTTCCAGATACCTTTTGTATGCTTTTCTCTTAGTTTTTAGAAAGTTTATCTACAATCCTTCAAGTTCCAAATAATTAGTAAAAAATTTATAAATCCAGCATCAGTTGATTCACGTTTTATGAAATTCTATCATGATGTTAACATTGTTGGTCGAAACCTATTTTCTGGTTCGTTACTTGTCTCAAAATATTTAACTACTAATGGTACCCGCACGGCTTTGAATAACAGGAAATTAAAAGGTCATTTGGTTCGCTTGTATATTAATGGAGGATGAACTTCTCGCCAATTTTCTATATTATGTTGTCTGCCCATGTTATGGGTCCACGTTATGATAATTTACTCGTCGATGTTATGATAATTTAATCTTCCATGTTATGATAATTCGCTCGGTAAAATATTTTGAAAATTGGAATAAAAAAAGAACAAAATCGAATTTTCGAAAAATTGCTTCTATGCTACGAACTAATTTTGTGCCAAATTTCATGAAAATCGGCCGAATGGTCGAGGCACTATGCTCGCAACAGAGATCCAGAGATACAGACCCACATACTGTCAGCTTTATTATTTGTAAAGAATGTAAGTTTACCAGCCGTCTTGACTACTTTTTTAGGTGTCTAACTTATGTTTTCTACTCATTTGTGGAATAGAATAAAAAAAAAACTATGCGTATATCACAGAAAAAACATTTGCACTCTGTATTCAGTCATATTTATATCTGACTTGTATCAATGTTAAGTTTACGAGAAATTCTATTTCTGTTAGCTTTTTCCTGTTTTTGAAACCAAAAATTAAGAATGTGTTCAGTATCTGCACATTTTTTCCTATTTTTCTAGTACAAAAAAAATCTATTGAGTTGATTTTTTAGATAAAATGGCTTCAAAATCTTCCGTTTCTCTCTCTCTCTCTCTCTTTTTTAGAGGTATTTTTAAGGTGAATGGGGTTGTTTCCTTCAGTGGAAAGTAGTACTTTTTGTCACTAAAATTGATAGAATAAGCAAAAGAGAAATAACATGGATCCAGAGAATACTTTCATTTTACCCAACAGTTATTTTTAATTAATTTTTTTTAAACGTCCGATTTTTAAAGGCGTGGTCTTTATGACGTCACAAATGATGCTCTTTGTCCCACCTTTCTACTGCGTTTCTACGTTATGATAATCAAGAAGCGAATCAGATATTGCGCTCTATGCTTGCTATCAACCATATCGTTGCCAATACAAGTGAATAAAGATGCGAATTAAATATTTTGTTTTGTGAATAACAACACTGAATGGCATTAAAGAATAGTATTCATAAAAATTGCATTCTAAGGGACTCCAATAAAATTAATAAATTAATTAAAAAGTTGGGAACGAAAAAAAAAATGGTAAAGGTAGTGGATGTTAACTCAGATCAAAGGTAAGTGAATATTAGAGTAACTTTTTGACTTTCAATACCAAAACGTTCCTGATAACAATCAGCAATCACGCTCGGTCCAATTTTGCACTAAATCGCTTTTCAACAATGGTTTTTCTCAAAATTTCAAATGGATTACCCTACTTTTCGCTGACATTTAAAATTTCCTCACCCCTTCAAATATATCTAAAGGTAAGGTTTAATTTGAAAAACAGGGGGAAGGAAATTTCGTGCTGGCGAAAGGTATAGGGGACACGTTTTATAAATAAACTAGCTGCGTTGGCCGGCTTTGCCCGGTCCACCCTGAAAATAAAAATTGTGTCAAGTGACGTATATTCAACAATCAGGCTTAAATAAATGAAAAAAAAAATAATCATGCAAAATTTCCCTTCCCAACAATGGCGACCATAGGCTAATAATAGACTAATTATTAGTCTATGATGACGACAGATATTAAAATACTTTTAAGAAATTAAAGCCAGAAAGATGGATTTAAAAAGAGTAACCATGGAAACACAAAATAAAATAAGTTTAAGGAATTAAAATGCGAAAGAAAATGGTTAACGATTTGAATGGACGTGAGATTTTTTGAACTTGATATAAAAAAGCTTGTAACTTTTTTTCCTTTGGAGATAGAAGCTTAGTTTTCCGACCGAAGTAGAGAAAGATCTGGAGTAAAAAATGTCGCTTTTTCCAATGGTGTCAAAAAGAAAACTGTGGGATAATTCCTTCACTTTTTATTGATGTATTTAATAAAGAGAATAGTGCCTAAATTTCAGCTAAGCCTACAAAAAATCGAACAATAAAATGCAAAAACTCCCGCCGTAGTTAAGTTAGAGCTTGAAGCAAATAGCGTAGAACGCAGGAAATTATACCCTTTCCAACGATATGTGATATTAATACCTGCAAGTAATTTTTCATCCCCATATTCGGGATTTTGTGTAAAAATTGGGCTTAATTGGAATTAAAAAAAAACTACTCATCTATTTTTTTTCGAACCGTTCTGCAAACCTTTCCAATGCTCAAAGAAAGTTACTCTGAAAATTTCAGCGAAATCGGCCGGGTAGTTCTCGAGTTTTGCGCGTTCACACAAACAGACGCTTTTTGGATACTTCATTTCATACTATGTAGACAATGTAGAAAAGAAGTAGGTAATTTCATCATAATAAGGATGCCTTATTTAGAACCCATTAATTTTTTCACTACAACCTGATCAAATTCCTCCCGACTTTTTCATTTTTGGCCACAAAAAAAAAAAAAAAAACTACATTATTATTGCTCTGAGTAGTAAGATAAATGATACAATTTTCTGCTGTCGTAATATTTTTTATCCTTCCCTTATTTTACAACTTGCCTTGTTTGTATTTATATCATTTTGCCTTTAAGTAATTTATAGCAAGCGTTAGTTATACAAAACCCAGGTCATATTTTATTATATCCTTTCTACCACGTGTACTGATATTTTTCTTTTGTTAAACAGCCATATTCATTTTGCGCCCATCACTCTGCTCTCAGTGCAAAAAAAAAAAAAAAAAAATCCATAACCACTAATGAACGCGAATCTGCAGGAGTGCGTTTTGAGATTAACTGCACAGATTAGCCGTCGCTTGGCGATTTGGCGCTTTTAAATTGTCGCCGCAGGAGGTCCTAACTTGGCAGGGAGTGACTCGGGAAACGGACTGCAATAAATGCCACAATCCGCTTTTCGAGGCGTAAAATTTATTTAAATACTAGGTGTTGCTGACTTTTTCCCCGGGTATCCTGCGTATATATTACTCTGTTGGCACATTATTTCCAATGGCCCGACTTGGTTTTGCTTTTTATTGCTATTTTCTCGCCGCGTTTATGGGCTGAATACAGATTAAACATCCCCGAATGCAGGCAATTATTGGCAAACAATGGCGGACGGGCGCTTAGAACGCAGGATAATTAGGAGTCGTGGGTTTCGAATTCTCCACAGGATTTAAACTATTAAAAGTTTCCCGGGATTATAACACCGCGGGCATCATTAGCAAGTCCGGAAAACCTACAAATTGTTTGTTTTCTGTGCGAATCGTGTAAATATGTTTATTTTGCGAAAAGAAATGGTGTTTTGAGTTGAAATTGTATGGTTTTACGTGATCGTAAAAGGTAGTAACCTTTGTGAATTTCAACTTCTTACAGAAAGAATTGAATAAATACGGAACGTGAATTATTTTTGTTCTAATATCTTCAGATCACATCCTTTTCGTTTGCATTTGTTTTGTTTTACCCACATTTCCCCCTCCCCCTCCCCCCGCTTTAAATTTCGCCTTTTTTACTTGACTCATCTAAGCTCATTGCTAAATTTAGTGTTTGTATTTTACTTTATGTATTCTCTCTGTGCTATGTTTGTGTAATTCTGCACAGGGGAAGAACCAGATTAAAAGTAAAAAGGTTGAGACGCTTTCTTTACCTTTTATGCTTCAAAAGAAAAAAAAATCATTATTGTCGAAAAGTGATTCCAGTTATGATCGAAACATTTGTCTGAAGTTGTCAGGGAGAAAAAGAAGCTCAGATTGCAGCAAAGTGATACTGTCGCTTAGAATGCTTGTTCTGCTTGCGTAACATAATAAAACTTCCCACATGCGTTTATAGAATATACAGGGGTCGTCTGAAAGTTACTATATTTCACTGCAGCAGATTTTGCACATGGTTTTTACGGTTTTATTTCTTGACCGCACCGTGTTTAGCCTCTGTTTTTATCCTCAGTTTTTTCTAGTCTTCCTCTTCATCGTCTACAGATTTATTTTACTGCGCTTGCATTTTTTCCTACTCTTTGAAATACTGGTCGTGTTGCTCGTCGTTGCGCATTCCACCCCAAAAATAAAAATGTAACGCATGTTCAACAATCAAGAACATGCAAACTCTCAAAATTCAACTTCAGAACCTTCCAATATTTTTAATTCCAAAAATTCAGTCCAGGTCTTCTGGCAGAAATCTTCCTAAGCGAGTAAGCATCCTAAGGGACTTTTGGCCCACTTGAAAGGTGAATTAATCCTACATGAATTCCTGAGCATCAAGGGACCTCAAAGATCTGAAGTAAACTGTGTATTTTTATGTCAGCTTTTCACCCCTCTATCGGAGAACGAAAAGCCCCCTATATGAATCTATAAGCACCAAGGGACCTCAATGCCAAGATTGAAAAAAACCCCGGAGAAAACTGGATTTGTAAAAGGATTACATATCTCTTTTCTACTCTCTTATCTTCTCTACTAATAATTGAGTTGAAAGTCTGTCTGGATTTCTGTCCGGATCTCTGTGACGCGCATAGCGCCTAGACCGTTCTGCCGATTTTCATGAAATTTGGTACAAAGTTAGTATGTTGCATGGGGGTGTGCACCTCGAAAAGATTTTTCGAAAATTCGATTTTGTTCTTTTTTTATTCCAGTTTTAAGAAAATTTTACCGAGTAAATCATCACACCGTGGTATACAGTTCCACGTTATGACAAATTACGAAATTATGATAACGTGGTACCGTAACATGGGTAAACGAATGAATATAGCAAATTGGCGTAAGAATCATTATCCAATATTTGTAAAGATAGAGGCGAACCAAATGACCTTTTCATTTTCTACTACGGGCAAAGCCGTGCGGGTACCATTAGGGCATACATAAAAAAACATCAAATTTTGAAAATAGATTTTTCAGCATTTTGAACAATTAACTTATTAACATTTCCCCCTCAGGCAACTTTTTTTTTGTTTTTTGCTTTATAACCTACTCGTTGCTTTGTATGTCGCTATGTGAGTAACGTATAAAAATTATATATTAGTTATCGGCTAAAATAATTTGAATAAGTTTAATATTTTTTAAAAGTTACTTTAATCGGTGCGCTTTCATTGTTTAACGCTTCTGCCGATGACATCACAAATGATGAATTGTCATTCACTGTTGCCATTCAGAAGAGCAGTTCGTTTTTTTTTTTAAATTTAACAGTAGATTCTGGGGGATTCAAATCAATAGTAGAACCCAAGTAATATTGTTGCAGCAAAAGTATCAAAAATCAAACTAGTGACACATTACACAACACATTAGGGACTATAAGCACATGTGCCAATTACTGGGGGCTAGCAAAACTGAAGCACCACTAAATGGCATCCATTATTTCTTCAAAAACCCAAAAAGAGACAAAAACTTTCTTCTGTACCCACTCAAAGTAACATCTTTCAACTGAACAAAACTTTTGACAACTAATATTTGAAATATATTTTTCGTCAGATTTTAATAGTTTGATGTGCATGCTTTCCTTAAGCCAGAGAAGAAGCTTTTGCAACAAAAATGGCTGATTTGACACAAGCCACAATTGTTTCTATTTGCTATGCAATGCTACCATTTTGTTACATAAATTGAAGCTATAATCTTTAAAGTAAATTTACATTCAGTTGGTATAACCTTCTACTTTTAAAAGATTGGATATGAATCTTAATTTAGGACATTTTTGTTGGAAGTGCCAATCATTGGTGACCTGCCAGTTACTGCGGGTGTTACCCTAATACTTCTAATTTAAAACTAATCACTGAAATAAAAATCTTAGTAAAACATAAACTAGAAAATGTTTCAAAAAGTGTAAAGTTTCATGTAAAAAGTGGAGGTCAAAATTTAATCCAGAAAATTGGTTTGTTGCGAGAGTTTACTTTAATTGAAAGGGATGAAAAAAAAAAAAAAAAAAAACACGCACAGGAGTTGTGCCTCTCGTGCCGCAAATTTTCTGTACGTTACTATAGTTACTATGGCGAGGGCTGAGAAGCATAGGAGTAGAACGTTTAAATGTACTTTAGTATAAAAAGTAAATAATATATATTTTTTTTTTTTTGAAGTAGTTAATCTTGTATTAGAAACAAAATTACGCACTAAATAAACATGCATTTGTAATATATGTTCGTATTTGTAAGTTCTATTACGATACAAAAATTATAGGGTCCCAAATGGGGACCCCAGGCTCCTTTACACCCTTTATAGAGAAGGCTGACTCTGGTGCCCCCCGAAAAATGGTTAGAACGTTTTGACCATAATAATGACATCTTCCTATGACCTGTGCTAGAGCTTCGTCAAAAAGTCACAAAAAATACCCCCCACCCCAACAAAAATATTTAAAGGTAAACATTCCTCTAATCCTCTTTTCTCCCTTTTCCAAGCAGATGACTTTGTCAAGTCAAATCGCTCTTCAAAAGTCAACCGTCTTGGAAAAGAAAGCATTCCCGCCGTGCCACGTCGCCAAACTGACCATCCAGTCCGTGGAGGAGATTCCGGTCAAGTACATAGGAGACTACAATAACTGTTCACAATAGTGTCAAGTGTTTACCCTGCGATACATATATCTTCCCAAGAGAGATTCAAAAAGTGAAAAGATTCCTTTACTTCAAAGATACTTTTGAAAGCTCTTGCTTGTGTGACGCTCATTGATGGAAAAGATATTTTTTTCGATATTCTTTTTTTCGATGCCGGATTTTTATTTGCAGTCATCTTGGAATCTTTGACAAACGCTATGAATGTGTTGATATGGAATTTTTCTATTGGAAATATCAGCCAATAGTTTTAACTCTGCACCTAGGGGCGCCCCGATGGATGGTAGCGAGAGGTTACTGTGACTTCAAAAAAGTTCCTTATTCGGTAAATTTTGTCGGACGATTCGGCAAAATCGTCATAATTTGACATCATAATGAATGTGAAAAATATTTCTAGTCCAAAATGCATGAAAAAAAATATAAGTCGAGAAAAAAAAAATGATAAAGTATGAAATGCACAAAAAAAATCAAAGTTTGAAATATATTTTAAGTGTAAACATGTATAAAAAATACAATTGAACTCCTAAATGTATGAAAAATAGTAAAACACGTGAGAATATGGTTAAGCAAAATAAAATATTATTGTGAAAATGAAATAGTCAAAGTGAATATACTTCATGAAAATTGAAAATTTTGTTTTATTTCAACAAGAGTGCTTGTATGAAAAAATAAAGTAAAAATACATGCAATAAAATGATTAAGTTAAAATGATGAAAATATTATTAGAGTTAATTCAATGAAATGTGATAAATTAAATATAACTCTTGAAAAGCATATGTAGTGATGAAATGTAACTTGGGGGCGAAAATTGCTTACTGGAAAAAAAAAAATATTTAAGTTGATTTTTAAATTCAATGAAAGTATGTTAATGATAAGTGTTAATTACTACTAAGAGTAAAAAATCTAAGTCGGGGGAAAAATGATAAAGTTAAAAAAAAAAACGACAAGGTTTAATGTGTTCGAAAACAATCAAAGTTTGAAAATGTGCAAAAAAAAAAAAAAATAAAAAAAAAAAAATAAGTTCAAAACGCGCCAAAATCTTCAAAACGTGTGAAGATATCCTCGTAAAAGTTTGTGAGAAAAACGACTAAGTCCAGCATGTTCGTAAATAAATAAAATTCGCGGCAAAATATCTAAAAACGCGCGAAAATATCCTCGTAAAAGATTATGAGAAAAAGGTGACGAAGTCCGAAAACGCGGGGGAAAAAAATAAATGCGCGAAAATATCCTTGTAAAAGATTATAAGGAAAAAAAAATGACAAAGTTCGAAAACACGCGAAAAACGACAAAATGCGCGAAAATACCCCCGTAATCTTCTACAAAGATTACACTGAGGCGCAGCCATGAGGTCACAGTCGGCTATCAGGAGGCGGATCTGGGAGGCGCAGCCGAATTGCATGATGCAGCTGCGCAGTTGCGCCTGCTGTCGGTGAATGCCCATATATCCCCTACTAATGTTCATAATTTTACTGGGCTTCGACGTGAAAGTTAGATAGAGATTTAATAATTAATAAACGGCATTAATAATTAAATTAACAAACTTTACGATTATTTTTCTCATAACTGATGCTTTTCACATTGCTTGTTCTTACTTCAAGGTAGATCAATTTTTGGAAAGATTTTAAACTAAATTTTTTCACGTGGTAACTGGAAATGATAACTTTTCTACTTCCACACTTTCGACGAAGTTATATTAGCATGCTCTGCAATGCTTTTTTGCTTTTCCTTTATCGCATGATAAACTTACTCTTTTTCTTATTTTATTTTTTATGTGTAGGGATGTGTCGTTCATGAGCGAACGGGTCAAAAAGAACGAATCCTTAAAATAAACGGATCCGCTCGTTCACCTAAAAAATGAACGTCCGTTATTTTGAACGATGAACATTTTGAACATTGTATTGGTGCTGTACTCGTGATAAAATTGAAATTTTTTTCGAATGACACATATTTTTAATTCTTATCCAATCTCCAATTTCCTTTTTCTCAGTGCAGTACAATGTATTCATCATGGCTGTCGTGAATCTTTGCACCTGGGTCACATATTCTCGTATGCAATTCTGCAAAGATACTACTTAACTCCAAATACTTGACATTAAATTCCTAGATTAGATACCAATTTCTTGACAAGTTCTTGATAAAAATTTATGGGCTTTACTTCGATACATAGGGGAGGTTGGCCAAAAACGGGTAGGTTGCCCAAAGCGGGTAGGCATTCGTATGCCGCCACATGGTGTGCAAGCGGCGGTGCATACGTATGTCGTGTTTGCTCGAATACCCCTGAGTTTCAATCAGTCCTAGCGAAGCAGCGGTGAAGCGGCATGGCGTATCCAGTATATATACATATCTAAAAAAATATATATACATTTCTAAAAAATAACTGAAGGTTTGTAACTTGTGGTTAATCGAAGACAAGCTTATTTTTTAATTGTCAATAATATTACGTTATTCTGTCACCATCCACCTATAAACTACGATGGTCATTGTGTTTGTGTTGTTTTTTAATTTATGATTACAATTATTGAAATAAAAACATGGTTTTGGGCAAAGCGGGGAGATCAGGCGGATGTACCCGATTTTTTATATTTTTAGGCAAATGTACTGACTTAGATTTTCTATTTAAATAGGGTAACTTTAAAAAGTTATTTTTATGTCTATTAATTTAATCAATTATCTCTTTGTTTTTAAACAAATGTGCTGACTTATAACTATCCGGTTTAAATAAAAAATCTAACTTTTTCCTTTTTTTTTTTACAATAGCAGTAAGCTACACTGTTAAAACCAGGGCTACGGAGTCGGAAGGAAAATGACCGACCCCGACTCCGACTCCTGGATTTTGAAACGCCCGACTCCGATTCCGGATTTAAAAAAAAATTTATTGTATTTTTTCAATTCCCTCTCTCCCTTCAGGGGAAGGGGGAAAACCTCTAAACTGAGATTGAAATATTATTTCTTTTTTATGAAAATTTAGCATTTTGTTTTTTATTGTAAACCCAAGACGCATACAACGTTGGAAATTCAATTTAAAAATCAAATTTTCCAATAGTTACGAGTTTAAAAGTGAGATGACTTAAAAATCCATTTTTTTAAAAAAATGAAAAGGATTAGCTGTAATTCCCCCCCCCCCACCCCTTTTAATGTTTAACAAATAGATAGTGATCAAATTGTGTGCTTTCAATTTTTGAAAGCTGTAACTTGAGAGAAAAAAAGCTTTTTTTTCAAAAATCCAAGTTCTTGAGAGGGGGTGGTTTGGAACGGGTGACACCCATCTGGTAGGCGACACCCAATGTTAATTTCAGAGTTTATAAAAAATAAATACTTTAATTCTAAAAATTTTCCCGAATATACTTTAAATTATATTTCATCTATAAAATTTCAACAAAAATAGGGCACATCTACGTCAGGCAGCGGCGTACGCAGACAAATCAGTTCGGGGGGGGGGGGGGCTGAGCTCGAAAGTCTTTGAGCTGGGGGGGGGGATACTTATGAACTGTAGCTACGAAAAGTTCATGTATCGCTTTTCTGATATCAATACGAATGTAAGATTTCAAAAATACATCATAAAAAACAAACTTGTTCTTTATTATAATTTTATAATTATTTTTGAAAATTTCGGGGGGGGGGGCTGTAGCCCTATCAGCCCACCCCCTGGGTACGCCACTGACGTCAGGAGCTAATTTTGCACAAAATGCGGCGATATTGAAATTTGTACGAATAGCTTTTACTATACCTATATTTCTTCTTCGCTTAATTTTTTAGTTAAATTTTATTGGCTGCTTTAGAATTAACCTTAATATGAAGATTTTAAGATTAACTGCAATTATTGAGTGTTGTAAACAAGAAATTATTTACACTTATTTGTTTCATACTTTTTAGTGAGAACCAAGCGAGTGAAAGAAGTGAGAAATAGTCTTAATAAAGAAAAAAAAAACAGATTATTTCATCGGACCTTTTGGATTCGTGCTTTCGCGCTAGACCTTATTTGAATTTGACAATCACCCTCAAAAGTTTCCACCTGAGTTACGGGCCTCGATTAACTAAATTGTTACGTTCCTTTTACTATCTTATAACTGAGATCCAACAAAACACTATATTTCGATTTTTGTTTGAAAGTGATTACTTGAAAATGTTATAGGCAACAAAATCGTTTGCTGAAAGTTGCTATTAGTTAATTAAAAAAGCAAGTAAACTGAGGGACGGCTACAGAAAGTTCGGTAAGCACTCAAGCTAGCTGATTGCCATAATGGCAGCTATTTTCTCATTAGTAGCTTTTTATACATGTTTTGTAGCCTAACATTTCTATTGGTAGTCAGTTTTTAAAAAATGCAAGGAGAGTTAGTGAAAATGAAAGAAAAAAAGAAACACTGAGTCGGAGTCGGCATATTTTCTAACGACTCCGACTCCTTTAGCCCAAAATCAGTCCGACTCCGACTCTTTGACTCCGACTCCACAGCCCTAAAGGAGTGAAACGCTTGATCACCCGCGGCACCCAATACGGAGCCGAAATGGCACCTCTAACTAGGGTGGAAAATAGGCACCATAAAAAAATAGGCAGCAGGGGTGAAAAGAAGGAACCTTCGGAGAGAGAAATGGCACCCTTATTGATTTCTACTGCAGCCTCCCCCCCCCCTTCTCCTTATTGTGTGCGTTTTTGAATACAGCTGTGTAGTTCTTTTTTCTTTTTTTTTGGCCCTCTTGACTTCCTTAAGAGGTTTTCCATCTCCGGCTCAGTCACTTTCCTATGCCGGGCTGATGAGTGCTAATTAGCACGAAACTGCAGTCCTCGGCTGGAAATGACTGAGTTGGCGTTGTATTTCATGTATAGTTAAGAAGTGTTCATTGCTTTAATACATCTGATCGTGCTCTAACACAGTGTTTCTTAAACTTTTTGACTCACTGGCCGGTAAAAGCAAATGCAAAAACATTGCGGACAAGTGAAATTTTTATCCTTCTCTTAAAAATTCATAAAATAAATAATGTAACGGATCCGGTGCGGCTTCCAACTTTCTTGAAAGGACGACACCGTTCTTGATTAAAAAATACAGGAAATTTATTTACACTATGTACAGGAAAGAGCGTCAACAACTGCTAAATTAATCATCAGCAATTAAACAAGTATCACTCAACACCGTAAACTCAACGGTTAAAAACGTATTTACTTTCAAATACGAAAACAACACAGCGAAATGCCTCGCAATAAACAGAGCTAATACACTCTCAGTACAAATTCTCAATCGAAACTCAACTTTTTATCACGCGGGACGCTTTTATAAACATCGAAAAGTTTCCACAACGTTCAAAATCCTTCTCGAAAATAGTAGACCGTTATCAAATTTTATCAATGAACAAAAAAGAAATAAGGGGGTCGTATACTTCAGCCGAATGTATAGGGGCTGTATATTCATTACGGGAAACTATTTACAGGTTACGTTACTACAATAATTACTATTTACAGAATTTGTAACATTGCCCCCTTCCCATGGACTGCAAGTCCCGGGCAGTACAATCCCCAGAAAGGGTGCCAAACTTCTATCACAAGTTCACAAATACGCACATTAAATAATAACCAATAATGCATAGGAAGCACAATAGTAACAAGAAATATTACAAAACATTAAAAGCAAAAAAATTATCTACAACTTTTATGTTATCAACCATGGTTGTTTACGTAAATACTCATGAACTATGGCCATAGTATGGGGCTAACCGATCATAATGTACGACCCTAGGTTTTGCATTAGGTGATTTTTGGATCCTCACTACGACGTCATTCAGTCGGTTAAGGACTCTGTAGGGTCCATTCCAATGCGACTGCAATTTGGGTGAAAGACCTTTCCGTCGGATGGGATTCCATAACCAAACCTTGTCGCCTTCGTTAAATTCATGTCCAGTAGACCTTGGGGGATCGGGTCTTCATCTTCTCCGCCGCGATGTTGATTCACACTCGTGCGAAGTTATGAACGTCTTCCAACCGGGCCTGGCGATCCTGGATGTACTCCTCAGGCGATGAAGGCGCATCCGGAGGACGACCGAAGACGAGATCACAAGGTAGCCGAAGCTCTCGTCCGAAGAGCATCTGAGATGGGGCATATCCGGTAGTCTCGTGGACAGCACTGCGGTAGGCCAGCAGAAACAAAGGTAACTTTTTGTCCCAATCCTGTTGATTTCTGGAGACCATAAGCGAGAGATTATTCAGGATTGTGCGGTTAAATCTCTCCACCATGCCGTCCGATTGTGGGTGTAGTGGTGTTGTCCTAGTTTTCTCAATTCCGAAAATTTGACATAGGCCCTTAAACATAGCAGAGATGAATTTCCTCCCTTGATCGGATTGAATCTGCAAAGGTGTTCCATTTCTCGAGATCCAATGTTGGACTAGAGTCTCTGTTACGGTGGTAGCTTCTTGATCTGGAATGGGATACACTTCGGGCCATTTGGTGAAATAGTCGATGGAAACAAGAAAGTATTTGTTCCCATAAGCAGTTCTCGGTAGAGGACCCAGGATGTCGATCCCAATTCGTTCGAAAGGAGCTCCAACGTTGTACAGATGTAGCTTCCCTCTGCTTCTTTTCTTCGGTCCTTTACGAGCAGCACAGGCGTCACAAGAATGGCACCACTTCTCCACGTCATACTTCGCCTTGCTCCAGAAGAAGCGCGTCCGAACTTTATTGAGGGTTTTCAAGACACCAAAATGTCCTCCAGTCGCACTACTATGTATTTCTTTCAGAACATCTGAAATCCTTGATCGGGGAAGTAGTAACTGCCACCTAGATGTTTTGCCGTCGTCAGATTCCCATTTTCGGTGTAGCAGCCGTTCCGTTAATGGAGCGAGTTCCATAAAGCCCAGTATCTTTTTGTTGCAGGACTGAAGATGGAAACGTCCTGCCAGCTAGGTCGCCGACTGTCACTCTCCATGAACTCCAAAATTGGTTTTATGTCGGGATCTTCAAGTTGATCTTTTCGAACTTGGTCGTCACTCCATGGTTCAGGTTCTGATCATGTTGGAGTCACTGTCACCTGATAGGCAGTAGGGCTAGTCATTCCATACTGTTTCTCGATTCGGGAACAATAATTGCAGTTCTCAGGACAGGGTCTCCTTGATAAAGCGTCTGCATTACCGTGAGACAACCCTTTTCGGTGCTTGATCTCCATGTCATATTCCTGGAGCCGCTGTATCCACCTGGCTATCTGGCCTTCTGGATTCTTGAAGTTCAAAAGCCAAGTTAATGAGGCATGATCTGTCCGAAGCAGAAACTTTCGGCCGTAGAGGTAATGATGGAAGTGTTCTACAGCTTTCACTATGGCCAGTAACTCCTTTCTGGTGACGCAGTAATTTCGCTCCGCCTTTGATAAGCATTTGCTCCAGTAAGCGATGACATGTTCATTGCCGTCAATTTCTTGGGATAAAACAGCTCCGATGCCCTCGTGGTTCGCATCAGTGTCTAGGATGAAGGGTTTTCCAGGCTGAGGATATGAGAGAATAGGCGTTGATGTTAAAGCCTCCTTCAGTCGTAGAAATGCATCTTCGCATTCTTTGGACCATTCAAACTTTGCTTGCTCTCCGTCAGCTTATGCAAAGGTCGTGCAATGTGGGAAAAACCCTTCACAAACTTCCTGTAGTACGTGCAGAGCCCCAGGAAACTTCGCAGCTGATGGATGTTTTCGGGACGACTTCAACTCTTGACCGCAGATACCTTGTCTGGATCGGTTTGCACACTCTCAGAAGAGATGATGTGACCAAGGTAGTTCACTTCCCGGCGGAACAAATTACATTTGGACGGCCTTAACTTCAGATTGGCTTCCTTAAGCTTTTGTTGCACCTTCCTAAGATTTGCCAGATGTTCTTCGAAACTGCGTCCCACGATGATGATATCGTCTAAATAGACCAGATAGGATTCGTAGGAGAGTCCTCTTAACACTGTCTCCATAAGACGCTCGAACGTAGCTGGTGCATTGCAGAGGCCGAAAGGCATCACTTTAAACCGCCACAAGCCTTGTCCAGTTGTAAACGCTGTCTTCTCTCGGTCATCAGGGTGTATCTCTCCCTGCCAGTAGCCGCTCTTCAAGTCCAGGGTCGAAAACCACTTGTGTCCGGAAAGAGTGTCCAAGGTGTCGTCTATGCGTGGAAGAGGGTAACTGTCTTTCTTGGTGATTTCATTCAGCCGTCGGTAATCGACACAAAATCTCGTGGAGCCATCTTTCTTTCGGACCAAGACGATGGGAGAGACCCAAGGACTGGATGATGGTTCGATTACATCATTCTCCTTCATCTCTTTCAGGAGGGTTTCAACCTCTTCCTTCTTGGCGAACGGTAGTCGTCTTGGGTGCTGTTTAATAGGGGGGTGTTCTCCAGTGTAAATCCTATGCTGCGTTAAATTCGTACGGCCAACATCCTCCGATGTAGATGAAAACAGATGCTTGAAGTCGTCTACCAATTGTTCCGCAGCAGTTCTTTGATCTTTTGATAATGGCGTACTCCCAATTAACTTCGATGTCAAGGACTCAGAAGACACAGTCTCGGGGGAATTGATTCTTCTAATGATGCAGTTTACTGGAGTGCAAGTTGCTAACATTTCACCTTTCCGGATATTCCTTGGTCTTTCACTCACGTTGGCGACTCTCACAGGAATTACATCCTTTGAAAGGTCCACAAGCGTAGATGCCACCAGCACTCCTTTTGGGTTATTGCTTAAGATGGGATATTCAATGAGTCCAAATCGAAAACTATTGCTTTCTTCAATGGAGCCAGGTATTAATGATTCTGTTCTTGAGGGAATCGATAAATCTGTTTGGGCTATTATTTGATGAGCGGACTTAACATCACTTTCTGCGGTTAAAACGGCTATGTCTTCTCTCGTCGAGTGCAGCTCATTAGTCTTGAAGTCGAGATTGAAGTTATACTTCTTTATAAAGTCCAATCCGAGAATGAAGGGGTCCGTGATATCAGCAACGAATGCCGTATGATGGTAAGTGGCATTTCCAAACACAATTTCTAAGTTCACTTTACCTTCAATCTCGATCTTGTCACCTGTCACAGTTTGGAGGGTAACGCAGGGCGGCGTCCATAGAATGTTGAGTCCAAATTGACGAGCCACATCGGTTCTAATCATTGTAACATTGGCTCCAGTGTCAATAATCAGTTCGCAGGGAAACCCGTTTACATATGCGTAAACAAACAGTCCATTACTGCCGCCACTCGTCGATGAAATCTGGAAAACTTTAAGATGGGGCTCATTCCAATTTGGCAACCTCCGCCCCACGAGATTGCCATGGCTTAGTTTTCCTGGACCTGAGAGGGAGAGGTGCTCTTCCCTCTGGTTTCTTGGCGAGCTTCGCAGTTTCTTCGTAAGTGACCCTCGCCGCCACATTTCCAGCACTTAAGTGATTGTCCATTTTTGTCCTTGGGAGCCGAAATCCTTTTGAGGGTTCCTGCAATTTCTTTTATTTGCTTTTCCAGTTCAGCAAAGCGTGACGAAACCGGATCAGGCTCATCAGTTTTCACGCTGCGGATTGAATGGCGAGCCTTGCGGGTTGCTTGCTGGGCGGCCTCCAACTTCATCGCATACACAACAGCAGAATTCAGGTCTTTGACATCCGCCATCCGTAGAGCTTTCTGGATTTCCGGATCTCGAACTCCGTCGATGTAGTAGTTGAGTGCCAGGTTGTCTGGAACATCCGCAGGACAGTCGCAAAAAGCAAGATGAGACAGTCTCTCGACGTCCGCCGCTAGCTCTTGCAGGGTTTCCCCGGTTTTCTGGAAACGGGACTTCAACTGGAGTCGGCTGAAATCTTTCTGGCACTTCTCACCGAAGCGAAGCTCCAACGCAGATGTAATGGCGGCGAAATCCGGACAGCCAGCGCCTGGAAGGGTCTGAAGAATGTCCGCTGCGTCACCTCTCAGGGATGCTGCAAGATGGCAGGCCTTGGTAGCAGAGTCCCATCCATTCGCTTCCGCCACTATCATGAATTGAGTTTTGTAAACCTGCCACGAAGTTTTCCCATCGAATGTGACAAGTTTAATGGACGGTCGAGCAACCGATGTGGGAGCACCAAACTGTACAGAGCTGCTTTCTACGGTCGTCAATCTCCTTTCCATGTCCTTAATTATTTCTTCCTTAAATGAAGTAAATTTCTTGTCTTCTTCTTCCAACTTATTTTCCACATTGGCGATGCGCTCTTCCACAGTACCAAATTTTTCTTCCAGAGCATCAACTTTATCTCCCATGGCGGTTAGTTGATTCTCCATCATGGTTTTCATCGACGTTAGGTCACTTTTTATTTCATCTCGACTTGTAGTAATTTTAGCAGTTAAATCACTATTTAACTGTTCCTGGTTAGTCGCCAATTCACTCTTCACAGAGTTGATTGCGTCAAGAAGTTGTTTTAATTGTTCATCCATTGCGCGAGTAATCACCATAAAAATAAAGTCCAAATTCAAAAAGTTTTTATGAAAAAATATCCAGTCATACTTACTCCAAGAAAGTCCTGAAGTCGCCCCACGTTGGGCGCCTATTGTAACGGATCCGGTGCGGCTTCCAACTTTCTTGAAAGGACGACACAGTTCTTGATTAAAAAATACAGGAAATTTATTTACACTATGTACAGGAAAGAGCGTCAACAACTGCTAAATTAATCATCAGCAATTAAACAAGTATCACTCAACACCGTAAACTCAACGGTTACACACGTATTTACTTCCAAATACGAAAACAACACAGCGAAATGCCTCACAATAAACAGAGCTAATACACTCTTAGTACAAATTCTCAATCGAAACTCAACTTTTTATCACGCGGGACGCTTTTATAAACATCGAAAAATTTCCACAACATTCGAAATCCTTCTCGAAAATAGTAGACCGTTACCAAATTTTATCAATGGACAAAAAAGAAATAGGGGGATTGTGTACTTCATCCGAATGTATAGGGGCTGTATATTCATTACGGGAAACAATTTGCAGGTTACATTACTACAATAATTACTATTTACAGAATATGTAACAATAAAAATAACTCTGGGGCCGTTAAAAACTTGTGAAAAAATTCTGCGTAGTAATGAGTATTTTTTTTTTTTTTTTTTACAAAGTAATATTAAAAATAAATAAAACCATAAATATCTACCCCTTTACTTGGTATTAAAGAGCTGTCATAAACATATAAAAATTTAAAGAGAGTAATTATTTCAATAATGTGAGAAATTATACATTTACTACTACATGGCAGAGTAACAAAATTAAATGCACATGAAGTTTTTCGACAGTTTAAAAACCAAAAGAAATTTCTAACGCTACCGAGACGTTAAATACTTGAATGAAAAAGCAAAAAAAAAAAGCTAAACGGAAAGAGATTTGAGAGATTTTTTTTTCTGTTTATTTTTTTTCGCTTGCTCTGTTATAATCTACGAAGCATAGGAATCTTTTTTTTTTCAGGTTCTCTCTTGTTGATTATTGATAATCTTATTGACGATTATTATTTTGATAATTAAATGTTGCTTATCGAGTACTCAAGAAAATAATGATAGATATTTTTAGTAACGTTTTGAATGGTGGAAGTTTTATGACAGTAACGGTGACTGAAAAGCAGAAAATGTACTTTTTAACACTTTTAACTATGTTTGAAAGCCCTAAAAGCTACAAAGTGATCAAAAGCTGTACTAACTTGTTATTTTGGAGGTAAATCTTAGAAAAGTTGAGTTTTATCCAATAGTGTACTTCATTCGATGTGAAAGACATAGATACAACCTATCATTAGACCGCTATATTGAAGTGGTTGAATGTATGTCAAAGTCAGAGCGCATGGGCCAACATGTCTCCCTCTCTTTTAGGAGGTCCGTCTTCACATTATTAGCGTCATTCACCTTGATCACATTTCCTAACCTCCATTGCACCCTGAGGCACCGTGTTTTCACCTCAGGGAGCCAAATGGTTTTCCAGAGGCACCCGTAGTTTTGACAGTGTAGTGAGTGCATTCAATCATTTATTACTTCATATTTGACTGACAAATGTACCAAATCGCGATTCGTTAAGCTTACCCGCTTTAGGCCCCCTGGTAGGTCAAAGCGGGTTTTTAAAGTGTCTGTAATATTCGATAATAAATAAATATTGGGCTTAAAATAATGCAAGAATCACTTTTTATTTTAAAGTTCACGATTCCTGCTAGGAAATAAAACCAAAAATTTTTCGATAAAAAGTCAAACTACAATTTTCAATCGTTCTTCGCTAACCTACCCGCTTTGGGCAACCCTCCCCTATTTTGCAAAGTTCTAATAACTGCGGTCAATTAGTAAAGTTTTGTTTCATTGGGCTCGTGATCCAACTAGAGTTAATTTTAAACGATTAAAATTGCCTTTTGAGTCTTTGTTTAAGTGGTATGTTTCAGCTTTGAAACTTATGAGAAATTGTTTTGTTGTAGATTTTGATATTACAATTCATTATTAATCAAGAAAACACAATTGATCTGAAGTAATTCCTCCTTGGTTCTAAACTTCTCCCTCCTCAACACCTCTTATAATTACACAAATATCTTAGCAACAATTCGTTGTCAAACGTTATGTTTGACTGATTAGGAGCGTGTGAAAGAACTCTAGTTTGACCCAAAGGCTTGACCTTTAGCTTGGGTCGTAGTAGGAGTCTTGAGTTCTAACATACACCATCTGTGCGCGTGCGCAGAAATGATGGATTAAGACAGGTGATCGGCACGTAGCCAAATACCTTGGGGCTCAATCGTAAAAATTGCCTTTTTCATAATCTGACTCCCCCCTCCCTCCACTGTCAGAAAAATCACGATTTCCAAGTGTTCGATTTTTATGATTGTTCAAATAAAGCTTAAACTATTGATAGGCGTAAAAAATTGATAAATACAAATTATCGATTGAGGCGAAGCAACAATACACTTGCGTAATGGATGTGTGGATAATATAAAATAATGATTTTTTTTATTGCCACATTCAAAATTATTAATCTATTGAATGTATCAAGAGAAACAATAAGCTGAGGTTTAAAACGAGTTGTGTCAAAATTTGAGGCACGATTTGTAAGAAACTAAATGATAAAGTCACGCTTGAGGAAATTCTAAGCAAAGGGAATTGATCTTGTGAATAAACAAAGTGGTAAATATTATCCACCATCGTTTTTAATATTTACCTTATATTGATTTTTTTCTTCTAAGTAATGTGTAATATTTATGAATTTTGGGGAGTATCTAACTAAAATGAGCTGATATTTTTCATCGCGTATATGGTACGTTAAAAAAATTAAGAAAACTTCCCACTTTCAACTATAAATGTATGGGTTTTTTTCTTTTGCGTGTATGTTTTCAGTAAAAATATCAAAACACAATACAGTCGCGCTGTTTCACTGAACGAAAAGTTGTATGAAAGTTGCAAACTCAATTTTGGCAGAAGTTTCGAATCAAGATAAAAACGATATTTCTCTGTTCCCCAAAATGTGCAGTAAAATCAAACTTGGGGAATCTTTAATTTGAAACGAACTGATGAATTAGAGCTGATGACTAAGAAAATGAGCTGATGACTAAGAAAACGAGCTGATGACTAAGAGATCGTTGTTATCTTCTGGTGGAAACGAAATTTTGTCACTGAATTTTCTAAAAACTTAACTCTGTTCTTCTACTGTTTCAAACTAATCTTTTCCTTGTTCGACAACAAAATTTGCATTTCATTATGATTTAAACTTTGTTGCCGAGATTTTAACTAGCTATTGTTAACTAAATTGTCACATATATAGAGTAACGGCACCAGTAACACAGTCGTAAGTTTGGGTTTAAATAATAAGAATTTAAGGCGGGTAAAACTGATGTTGCTGCAACCCATGAATACGGTGCAACCCTCTAGTGTTACCAGAGTGAATTTAATGAGCCAGTTGGTATTTACAAGGCAGTAGAGGAAGATTATGAATAGCCACCATGCGGTCTGCCGGTGTTTCATGTTCATTTGAATTTTATAAAGTTTTAAATCTAAAAATAAAGAACTTTTGCACATTTTGAAGAGAAAATGGGAATTTTGTCCATTACTCACCCTGTTACTGGGTGTCATCAGAATTGTCGGTGTCTGTTATTGGGGGGTCGGACCTTTTCTTCAAAATTGAGCTAATAAAAATGGACTTAACTAATTCAGAGGATCCAGGAGCACACAGACACAGCCAAACGTTAAATGAGATGTAGTTGCATGAGAGAAAAATAGCTTAAACAATTTAAAAGGCTCAGAAAATTAAGTTAACCTGAGAGCGATGTCTTAAGCAGGTCTGTTACTGGGTGCCGTTACCCTACTTCATTAAGTAACTGAACTTCGTCGTTGTTCACTTGCAGTAACAAAAATGTTTCAGTATCTCTAATTATAAACTGAATTGTAATTAATGCTTCCTCTTTTATCTTGTGTGCTATTTTAGCTATTTGCAACTACTACTTTTACCATTAAAAAAATAATAATAATAAAACTTTGTCAGTCTGTGAGTGACTTGAACTGAGTAATTTGCAATGGGGTCGTTTCCAAAGTTTTAAAAGTATTTTTTCTGAAAGAGCATGCTTAAAAACATAGAATCTGACCATTTTTTAAATAATTTCTTTAAGTTTAATATTTTAAAAAAATTACTTAAATCGGTGCTCTTTTATCGTTTAACGCTTCTGCCGATGACATCACAAATGATGAAATACCATTCAGTGTTGCCATTCAAGGTCCAAAATATTTAATTCGCATCTTTACTCACATGTATTGGCAACGATATGGTTGATAGCAAGCGTAGAGCTCAATTTTAATTCGCTGCTTGATTATCATAACGTGGAAACATAGTAGAAAGATGCGGCAAAGTTCATCATTTGTGACGTCATTAAGACCACGCCTTGTTTGAAAAATCGAACATTTTAAAAAATTATTTAAAAAAAAAAACTGTTGGGAAAATGAAAGTATTTTCTATGACCATGTTTTTTTTTGCTCATTCTATCCATTTCACTCACTAAAAGTAGTACTTTTGACTAAAGGAAACCACCCCATTGTCCCCAGGACCATGGCCAAATCTCCATATCTTCTGTGTTGCAGATGCGACGCTTTCAACGAGTTAATTTGACAATATTTTTAAGTAAATATTTTAAATATTCGATGTGTGAAAACTGCTGTTTCCCAGTGTATTTGAAAGCTGTGTAGGGAAAAGTGGTCAAATTCTGCGCACGCAGGTATTTCATATAATGCATACTGTGTTCTTGTGTTCATATAACACACACGGTCATGCATATTACTGCCATTTACAGGAGAGCTTGAAAACATGCCTTTTTGTTTTTTTATGGTGTGATAATATTTTCCCCTGTCGTACTTGTGACAATCTTCTCGTTAAATTAAAATGTAACTACAGAAACTTTGACTTTTATTATTTCCTTATGGCATGTGTGTACTGAAGAAGAAGAACTTTACACCAAGTTACGGTACAGTTGAAAAAGTGAAGCAGCGCACCCCAAATTGTCAGCCTAGCTGGCACACGACAACAGCAACAACAATTTTAAAATTTTTTAAATGTTACTAGCACTAATATTCAAGTGTTGAGTTTTATGCTTTTAAACAGAATTTATAATTAATGTGCGGCATCTACATTTTCAAAAAATCGCTTGCATAGATTTCGGATTACATGCCGTGTGAAATACATGTAATAAGTACCATAAAAGACAAGAATTAAATTTAATGAATTAGCAATTTAAACTATTCTGTAAAAAATAAATTACCATGTAGCAAAAGCTTAGCTTATGGTGCCCTCTTATGTCTCGGCGCCCGAGGTGATCTCCCCACTCACCCCCCTCGTCGATGGCCTTGTATCTTCTGTACACCCTCCTGTATGTCAATTTTCTTATCTTTGTTTTTAGGCATTTTCTTTATCATATATGAGTAGTATATGTTAAGATGAACTTGGAATTGGCACTCACTTTACACATGTCACAACGAAATTTAATTTCTTATATACGTGTATCTTAGAACAAAGTTGTAACTTCCTAAGAACGTGATGCGATGGGAAAAAAATGAATCTTTCATTATAACTGTGATTAACAAAAGAGCCCGCCATCAAATTAGGTTCTGAATCTTCAGCTTTCGTCATGGACGTCGGCGTAAACCTCGGAGGGCCCCTGACAGGACAGCAAATCCACCCAACCACTTAAATCTCAATACGATTAATGGACAGCACGAAATACCAGGTTCGTAACAACCTTTCATAAAGGTTGTCGCCTCGGTAACCTATGTAGAGGAATGAAGGATACAACTTTTCAGGTTCTTGACGCATATCTCGTTACTCCTAAAACAAACATATCATGGGTGATGGGACTGCTCCTTACACGCCTCCTTTTAGTGAGTGTCTTCACTTCTCTACTTATTTGAGTGACATCTAGGAGGAGTGAGATTTGCTCAACTTTGATGATGTGGGACGTCCCACCTTATCATCGCGTGGCGTGTCATTTTGATTGCATTGCAGAACGGTTGGGCCTCCACTGAATTATGTTCATCGCTGGAATGGTATTTTGAGAAAGTAAAGCAGCTATATTTCATTTACAGAAAGGTTTATGCATTAAAGTGGCATCTGCATTTCTAATTCATTAATTTATGCTTCAATTAAAAGTTGTTAAAGCCTTTTTTCACATCTATGCAACGACTTTCAAAAGTACTGAAAAGAATTTTCATTCCATACAGAGATGAAATGACACTTTTAACAATAACTTGCACATTAAGTTCAATCAATGTTTAAACGCATCTCCTAAAATTTCTAAATTTTTTTAATGAAGCCTTCGGAAAACCATGCGTTAACCGTAGGGAGAGGGAAAAAGGGTGAAAACTTCCCATATCAGAGCATTATCCTGAGTTGCCTGAATAAAAGTTATATTATATCCCTCTCCAGGGTCTCCCGTGCCAAACAACTATTAGTGGTTTTACCGGTTTAATGAAGCCCTGAAGAGAGCTCTATTTTTTGATCCAGACCAGATGCCATGAAATCTCTGGTCCAGCACCCTTAGGGGCATTGATTCACTTGGATTACTTTGTTACCACGGCATATTTAAGGCGCTGTAACCATCATTAACGAACATGAAGGACCTTCGACCGCTGGCATGGACCAAGAACGATTAGGTTACGAGTCCGGCACCTTGCCAATCAGGTCACCTTGTCCTGAGTAACAGTTAGGGGTCCAAACCACTAGAACATCTCATCATTAATAACAGAACATGTAACGGAAAAGTCATTGGGGCGTCACCACGACCACACCATTTTCATAGTCACAAAATGATAGAATTGTGACGTCTTGCAGGAGTCACACTCAGGCACATTTGTGATATGTTTCTTCTGCCTTCATATAAGAGTTTAGTAAGACCCCATTTAGAGTACGCTGTGCAGTTTTGGTCACCTTATCTGAGGAAAGATATTTGTGTATTGGAAAGGGTTCAAAGAAGGGTAACTAGACTAAAGGGGACTTTCAGATTTAGATTATGATACTAGACTTAATAGGCTTAATATGTATAGCCCAGAGCAAAAGAGGATCAGAGGAGACATGGTTCAGTTGTTTAAATTTATCAAAATGAATGATATTAATGGATTAAATTTTTGCACAAAAAGCAGGACGAGGGGTCATTGTTTTAAGCTATTCAAATCTCAGGCTAACCTGGAAATAAGGAAAACTACTACTTTAGTAGGGTTGTGGGCACTTGGAACAGCTTACCGGAAGAGGTGGTAATGAGTAAGGTGGTGGATAGCATTAAGAGAGTCATTGGTCTTCATTGGGGACTAATAAATTGACAAGGACCAGCCTAGCTGGGCCAAGAGCCTATGTCTGGTCGTCACATTTGTATTTGTATGTTTCAGGTGAACTCACTGAGACATCACTGCAACAATTTGCGATTGATCACTTTGTGACATTGTGAAGATGTCACTACAATGCCTCGTTGTGACGTCGTCACGGAGGAACATTCGCATGCTGCTGCAACCTGCTCATGACCTTACAATGACGTGTCGTGGCCGTCACGGAAGGACATTCATATGTTGCAACCTGTTGATGATTTTACAGTGACGTTTCATGACCGTCACGCGATAGTGACACATTACCGTCACACTACTTTCACATAAGAGTCCTATGCTATAGTCTTATTGGGGTAGAACGTGGGGGTCCTTGGAGACTACTTGTCACACTTTTGGAATTCTACCCAGATTTGGGTTTTTAAAACAACTTTTTAGGCCTGATATTAGAATGTAATCCTGTCGAAATGAAGGCGACACATTGTGAAAATGCCCGGGCATATTCCAGCTTATCCATCACCAATTACACAGGCCAACAAATAATTTTTTTTTATTTGGTGCCCAGAATTTGAGAACTGATTTTTGATATGCTTGGGGCTCTGAATCGAAATATGAAATTAGTTTTTCTCTAGCAGCTCTACTTTTTTAAATAAATGCTGCTGTTTTACCCAAAATATGCAGTTTTAGCTCCATTTTGCTCACTTCTAAAGCAAGTGTAGTCTTCTTAAACAAGGATTTGCTTCTGGCATATTTACAATATTGTCAGCCTGTAGTCTAGAAATTTAAAGGAAAATTCACCAGATGCAGTAAAAGTTTGACAAGTTTAGTAATAATGCTTCAACAAGTTAAGGTCAACTTGGATATTCTTGGCTTGCATATATTCGCTTCTTGCGATGTGTGATGACTGGATCTTTGTATACAGTATTTTTCAGGGCCTGATTAATATAGCGGGTGACCCGAAATAAACATTTTTTGTGGGATCCTCTGAAGTCAACATTATAAACATAAACAAAGGGGAACCATCATTTCAGGAGTGTTGAGGTGTTTTACCACTCGTTTAAAATATTTGTTAGGAGGCAGAGTGTCCCACACTCAAGTACACGTAAAAAAAGGTAAATAAATAAAGAAGAAAACTTAAGAAAATGAAAGAAAATTAAGGTAAAGTTTTCTTAAGTAAGACTACTACAATTTTAGTCATTTTGAGGGTCTTAAAAATTAGAAACCCATGTCCAAGAGCCTAATTGGACTGTTTGGTAATCAATCTCTCATTATTTATACAATACAATAGGAATAAAAAATCCCTGTTTTGTGTTTTATTTGATCTATAGATGGAACTTCAACCTGTTTTATGTATATTAAAATGTTATACCTTAGAACTTTGAGCTTCTGGGCAAAAACTGATGTCATATTTGAACTCAGGGTACCAAATTTATACGAAATCAGTTTCAAGAACCCCAGCACCAAAATCACTGTTGCCTTGTGTTATAATAGAAACTGAGAACTGAAATTCAGTTTTGAACCGCAATGAGTATTTTATTGCCAAGGTAACTTGGAGGAAAGAAAACTGAAAACGAATGCTCTGATTAACTACATCTTTCAAAGGGTGTGATTTGGTTCCACATAGAAAAGACTAAAATGTTTTTCTTCTGCCTTTTCATCTTGAGTTTTCGTTCTGACCTTCAATTTTACAAAATTTACTTTGCTTTCGAAACATTTCATTTTATTACTGGGGATTTTTATCTCTGATATTCATTTTTTGGTAGAATTGAAAAGTTGTCATTGAGGGGTATCATAAGGGAAGGAGTTAAAACATTTTTATTTGAAGTTTTCATTTTAAGTGTCCCTCTGACCTTAAATTGTTGGGAACTTGCTTTGGATTTTTTACATTTCATACCTAACTTAGATTTTTTATCTTTCCGATTTTCAATTTTTAACATCACAGAAAAATTAATTAATGTCCCAAATATAGAGTTAAAATGCTTTTTATCTCAATTTCGAATTTAGAGGTTCTCTTTGAACTTGATATAATTTTTGAAACCTGACAATAAATTTAAAAAACTCTGACGATGTGATGGGACCAATGTAAATGCTGAAAGAAATGGAAGTATATTACAGTCCTTCAAAATATATTTTAAAAATCTATTTCAGCGGCTAATGCGTCAAAAGTGTAACGATCTTTCATTTTTAAAAGCTGGACACTTGGGAGATAAATTTGAAGGACCACGTTCATTCTGTGGGATCGTTGAAATAGTGGAGGGATATGGGCAGTTGCCATTTGCACCGTTTCAGTCAATTCGAGGTAGTTTTCCAAAATTAAGTAGAAAAGATTCTAACACGGACCAAAAGTATTTATTTTACACGGGATAAAAGTATTTAGTTTACTAGGGGGCTCCATCTCCTACTCGTTTTGCATGCCAACTCCCGTTTGACCAGATCATCCAGGGTGGGACATGCCTTAGATGCTCTGTACCCAACGGTACCAGTATTGACTAAGTATTGCCTCCGTAGGAAACAGGGGACAGACAGACGCGCAATAGGTTTTAATAGTGTACTAGTAACCAGAACGGTTATATTAGCTGCGTCCAGTGACCGCCTGGGCTGTTGTTGATTTACAAGGCCTTATTTATCGAAGTCACCTTAAAAGTTTTAGAGTTTTCCTTATGCGTTTTCTTGATTCAAGACTACCTTATAAGTTTTCTTGATTCAAGTCATCAATTTAAAAGTTGTTTCAGAAGCTTTTTTCACCATTTACTTGTTTGTTTTGGATCAGTTGGTATTTTTCGTTACTGCTTATTCTACATTGTCGTAAACAAGGAATCAAGGACATAAATTTAGTACACTATCTTAATAATGTGTAGTCACAGAAGATAGATATAATTGGCGAAACAGTCTTGGCGATTTTCTCCCTCTGCTTTCCTTGACAATAGCAACCTTTACCTGAAAATTTTCTGAAAGAATATCTAATTTATCCTTTTCATTGAGATGTCTCGGTGGCCCGGGTATGCGATTTGATTTCGCAGGTGGTGGGCGTGGCAATTTAACATGCCATATCAAACTTGCAAGTAATTTGATTGAGTTGACAGCATAAAAACTTCAGCTGCATTCCTTTGTATGTTTCATTTGAAGTACACGAATAAGAATTGGCCTTAATAAGGATATCAGTTAAATAAACAAAGTATAAAATTAGCATAATTTCATTCTGGAGGAAATGATTAAAAAAGAAATAAATAATATAGCGTTGTAAAGTATTTTATTACGCCATTGTTTTTGCACTCCAAAAAATGTATGCTCTGTGATTGTCTAAAGTAGTGTATGAATTCGATTTAAAACTACAAAATAAAATTTGCAGCTAATTTCAGAAAGTTAATAACTGAAGAAAGGGTAACATTCTATCAACATTGTTTTCTTCATGGCTAAATGTGTCAAGTGGAAAAAAATATTGTTTTGGCTCTCCTGAAAAGTGCCGATTTTCACATTCGTTAGTTTAGCATGGTGCCCACGATTTGACTATTTTCTCAAACTCGTCACTTGTGTATCCTTCGAGCGTAGGGATTTATGAATTCTCTCATAATTTACAAAATACATACAAGTCAAATGCAAGTCGGAATTGGATTGGATTTACTCTGACACGTAAGCAGAAAAAAATCGGAAAAACTGTTTAATAAAATACTAAATGAATCACTTTTCACTCCCGGGTCGCCCGTACCTATTTCTATTTATGGTTTAGCAGTTGGATGAGACCTTGAAGACAGCTCTGATTTTTTTTATCCTGATCAGAAACCGAGCAATCCTTGGTCCAGCACCCCCAGAGGTATCGTTTCTCTTGGAGGACTTTGCTACCACGAGCATATTTAACGTCCCCCAGTCACCATTATTTAAGATAGTGGATCTTCGACCGTCTAGGATCGAACCCGGGATCCTCCGATCACAAGTCTGACTCCTTACCGATCAGCACGGCCCGCTTAATGAACTAGTAATCAGTAGATGAACATACAATTTGAAAACAAAACTATTTCTTGCATAGTTAGCAAAATATGATGCCTTTAAAAACGGTGAAAACTAACTTTCTTAAACAGCACTTCGAGTAAATAATGTTTTTTAAAAAGTCAGTCGTGGGACTGGCCGACAGAAGCTTTGTTTTTATTGAATAACTAAAAAGTCGCCCGTCAAGGTGTGGCGTATGAAAATTGCTTCTACTTTTGAACAAAAACAATTGCCTGTTTGGTGAGTTTTTGATAGTTGAAATTGTAATCTAAACCCAGTGGATTAACCCTTAACTCCAGTAGGTAACGCTCATTGTTGACTATTTTTTTCGTTTCTTCATTCCCCTAAAATGAAAGTTTTATCAGTAAAACTGTTAAGTTGCCGGATCGAGTTCAGCCTTGTCATAATAAAGCCTTTCCCTGCATGTTAAACATAACCAAAACACATTCTCAAATTATCATGTCTTGGCGCGAGCTTCATTGTTGAAATACGCGGGTTACTCGATCATCGGCTGCTATTTTTCTGAGGATAGAAACTCTTAGTTTTGAAGTGAACAATGTTGGTTTGATAAATTTAACGTAATTCGGTTCTTTGTTTCAATATACCTTCAACATTGTAAGTTTATGTTATTCGATAAAAGCATGGCTTCTGTTGGTCAGACTGCCTTTTTTTTAAATTAAAAGTGATATTACTCTTCCGAGTGGGTTGGAACCATCAACTTTTAGTTAACTGTCGAAACCACTAGACGACTGCGCCATCGAGGCTGCACTCTAGATGAATTGTTAAACAAGTTAATTTAAAGGTGGTAGATGGAACGCTTTTTGTTCAAATTGTTCCCTTTTTTTTTGTCAAAAATCCGTCTTCTACTAGGTTAATCAAATATATACTGGTTTTATTGGCAGCAATTTCAATTAAATTGTCGAAATTAAAAATCGATTGAATTTTATTACTTCAATCAAATATAAGAATGTGCGAAGAGTATCTTCAGATTTTGTTCAGAGATTCTTTTCGTATGAGAATTGTGATTTTTTTTTCCCCATGACTGATTGAAAAATAAAGGATACTTTAAGCCTCTCACTCCTAAATAAATATATGTTATAACGAAGCGCTTCACTGTTATAGAAGTGTATTACGGAAATTCCTTAACGAAACTCTTGAATTCCATCCGAGAGTTAAAATTCAAATTGAAATTTTACACACATTAATTACACATTCATTGAAATTTTTCATTAAAAGATAATCGTGAAATATTTTTGCACAGGTTTAAAGTATACATTTATTGCAGAATATATACAAATTTTCAAGCAGTTGCGACACATAGAAGTATTTAAAAATTCATGAAATACGAAAACTAAAAACCATATTTATACGAGCTTGAATCACTCACCTTCCGGTTAACAGCTGAGCGCTCAATCGGTTTGTGCCACGGAGGATTCGTTCTAGAAGAATTTTTAAACAAGTTAACTTTAAAATTTGTTACGTCTTTTTATGTCGTTTTTCTCCAGTTCACTCCCTTGTCACCAAAGTGCAAAAAGAAGCATAACTTCAATAATCATGCCCATATTTTCTAATATCAGAAACATGTATGCTAGGGTGATTCAAAAAAATTTTTTTTTTCAGTTTGAGTCCAGGACACCCCCTATTTTTTTTTAGACTTACTAATAGCATTATGCTGTAAAAGTTTTAGCTTCTTACTCAAATTTTAAGATTGTGCTCAATGGCCCCTCAATTTAACATTCTCCGTAGCATAGAAAATGTCACAAATTTAGAAACATTTAATATCTCCAGCTGTTTTTTTGTAAATAATTATTTTATTGCAATGTATATGCACATTATTCGTGCATATTATAATATGCAGCATTGTTTTTTCAGTTCAATGTATTTTGTTAAATCCCTCTCCTTACTTATGAAGTTTGGGGGAGGGGGTTGAGCACCCTCTTTCAGTTGAAATAAGAAGCTAAAATTCTTCCAGTATATTATTCTTCACAAGTCTTAAATTATTGAGAGGTGTCCTGGTATCTAGAAGAAACCTTTTTTTACATGTATTTTTGAACCACCCTAATGTAAGCATCATCGGGAATGGCAATCTACTGCAGCAAGAATCCTCTCTCTTACCATGAAGGATCTCATTTCAGTGTTGCAAAAATATTTTCTGTTACTCATCGCTAATCGAGGTTTTATTAAACACATATTAAATCACTTGACCTTGTGATTTTTTCCTCTATCATCACACACCGTTCGCTCCACCCATGTTAAGATTGTAAAAATTTTAAGAACAAGTGTCCTTTCGGAGTGAAAGAATTCACGCAATGCTAACAAATTCAGCAAAACAGCAACATTACATCGAAACGAAGTATCGCATTGACAACGCTCGAAGAGAAAAAAAAATACAAATAGGGCTCGTTTAGATTTCTCTCATGTGCAATAAATTACGTACACCTTGTCGACTGAAGACAGCCATACCGCAATGATGCATTACTGCCTGCATTAAAACTGCGTTAAGCGAATGGGTGTGTTAAAATATTTTTTAAAGCTTTCCCTTCTTCTCTCGGCACAGCTGTGAGTCAATTATACGGCCGGATGTGTTCAGCCAGAGACATCTAGTGATAGGTGGGACGTGTGGATATTATTTACGATGTCTCTTTTCGTATGCATTGAAGTTTCACTTCTGTCAGTGGTTTATTAGTTTAGTATTAGAAATGGAATCTATACGAAATTCATTTGAATCTGTCGACTTTTTGACGTAGCGTTACGTTTATTTGAGGTTGGGATTATGGGTAGGTGCAAAGATGCAGGGATCAATCCCAAAATGTTGTTGAAATCCTTTCTTTTACCAGTGGCATGAGTCTTCGATGGTATAAGTCAAAAAAAAAAAAAAAAAAAAAGCCATATTTTTGCAATAATAGCTTTTAAAAATGTGTTACATTATTTTTCTTTCCGTGTTTTCAGGGCTTGATTTTATCACTGGACGGCGGCGTACGGGGCCAAATTCCAAAGCCATAATCCCCCCTCCCCCATTTAAGTCAAATGGTAAAGTGACTTTAGCCTCGTACTGAATGTTTTAATTATGTACTAATATTAATTTCATATTTTATTTATATTACTTTTTAAATGTTCGCTATTTTATTATCGAATTTGCATTTTTTTTCCCCTTTTATTTTTAATTACATTACTTCTATGTCTTGCGCATCAAAGAAAAGGAGTTAGTTTCTAAGTTCGAAAAAATCAAATATTTAGAAACTTTAGAACTTTTTTTCAAAAATTTATCAAAAAATAATGCTTAAAATAAACATACAAATTCGAAAAATATAAAGAGACATAGCAAACATAATATCCAGAACATATAAACAGAAGAATCTACGCTGCAATAATTTTTATCGTTGCATACTTCTTTTTTGCTCTTTATGACTTGCTGAGAGAAAATTTGAAGCATTTATCTCTGAAAATTCGAGTTTCGGACTTGATCCCTCTTTGTGTTCTGGAAGACAAAACATGTTTAAAAACCTTCATGTATTGCTGTTAATGGACAGTTAAGTACCAAGTTCAGGGGCCAGAAAGAGTGTATTTCTAAAAATATAGTCGAATTCGATATAATCGATATAGTTTACTCTGTTAGGACGAGCAAATATCGCAGTCCTTTTCGAGTGCGAAAGGATTGCGATATTTGTTCTTTATAACAGAGTGTTCGTAAAAAAATGGGTTCGCA
Organism: Uloborus diversus; assembly: GCF_026930045.1. Taxonomy (NCBI): domain Eukaryota; kingdom Metazoa; phylum Arthropoda; class Arachnida; order Araneae; family Uloboridae; genus Uloborus; species Uloborus diversus. Next base: position 94,293,910 of record NC_072737.1, read on the forward strand.
CAAAGCTCCTAAGAATTAGGACATACTTGCTTTGTTTTTCTAATTTCAGTTCAGTACCAAAAAAGTTCGTTATTTTGCCTTGAACTGTCTTATTCGTATTTTGCCTTTCTTGTGTTATTGTGTTCGCGGAGTTCATCTCCCTCAAACCATGATGCAACCCCTAATTTTGAAAATGATTTCCTCAGATTAAAAGCTATAGTGTGTATGTTGAGGTTTCTTCCTCTTCTTCTCATTTGTAGTTATCTTCTTCGGTTTCTATCTTTTTTTCCGTCAGAATTAGCTTGAATTTCAGTTACAATATCCTCGGAAGCTCTATTAAATCCTTTATTGTATTTATTTAACATAAAGATTTTCTTCAAAAAAAAGTTATTCATTAATAAAAACATTAGTAAATCAACAATTTATTGATTTTTATCCCTTTACATATGTTTTCTGTATCATATGCTTTGCCCTTCCACAGAAACAACACTCAGGAATGATACTGTACGAAAAGATCATCGACTGATGCAGCATACAAATCAGAAATCACTGTCCGTGAGTTACAATATCCTTGTTCTCAATGTTTATGACTTATCACTAACTTTCAGTTGACTTCAGAATGCTAAAGGATATTTTCAAAATTATTAATATTCAAAAAAAAAAAAAAAAAGATGAACTGAGCAGAAAGTCAATGGAAATTTTATGAATTAAACAATATTGCTCGCTTTAAGTGGGGTTTGGTCGTTAAAAGCAAGCTATGCTCCTACAGACTTAACATTGTACCAATCACATCTTTCTGATTTAATCGTTAAATCCGGGTTCTCGTTAAATCAGGGCTCGTTAAAAGCGAGTTAGACTGTATAACTGTAAGTTTCTACACTGGCCTCATCTAATGTTTCTCGAGTAAAATATTTCGCTGCTGTCAATGATTATCTTGACAACTATTTGGGAACAAAAGAAAAAAACGTACATAAAATTATATATAACGTACAGTATTAACGTTTTGGTTGCAACAGATCCTTTTCAGGAATTAAGATGAAGTGTGCTATTAAAGAGACGCGAAACAGGTCTAGAATCAAAGTGTGTTTACAATAGGGTCGTTTCCAAAATTTTAAAAGTATTTTTTTGTGAAAGAGCATGCTTAAAAACATAGAATCTGACCATTTTTTTTAAATAAGTTCTTTCAGTTTAATGTTTTTAAAAAATTACTTAAATCGGTGCTCTTTCATCGTTTAAGCCACTGCCGATGACATCACAAGTGATGAAATGCCATTCATTGTTGCCATTCACGGTCCAAAATATTTAATTCGCATCTTTACTCACTTGTATTGGCAACGATATGGATGGTAGCAAGCGTACAGAGCAATTTTAATTCGCTGCTTGATTATCCTAACGTGGAAACGTAGTAGAAAGATGCGGCAAAGTGCATCATTTGTGACAGCATAAAGACCACGCCCTGTTTGAAAAATCGGACATTTTAAAAAATTAATTAAAAAAAAAACTGTTGGGAAAATAAAAGTATTTTCTGGGTCCATGTTTTTTATTTATTTATTTATTTATTTTTGCTCATTCTATCCATTTCAGTGGCTAAAGTAGTACTTTTGACAGAAGGAAACCACCCCATTGTGATGTGTGGAATATTTGTGGGTAAGACGTACTGAACAAACTTGTTAGTGTGTAATAGGAGAAAAAAAATATATATCTAAAAATACGACAAAAATACAAAGGTTACTAGCAAGACATCTACATCATTATTTAAAGTGCGTGAATTCTTCGAATTGTGGTCTTCAAAAATCTAGTCCCAAAAAAGGAAATTTCTCCCGTTTTTCAAAGTTTTTATTTTCTGTTCTTGTATCGGCCCTGAACCATCACTTAGACTGTTTGGACTCGACATAATCATGTTAGTCAAGACCTTCTTGTAAAGCATCTGAACGAGGCAAAAACTTTGAAAGTTGTTCTGTTAACGAACAAGGATTACGAAATTCAAGAATAGCCCCGCAATTCTTTCTTTTTCGTTAATGTGCCTTAAGAGAGAAAAAAATCATATTTTGGTAATATTTTTTTGAGTTCATGTTCGTCACAAATGTTATGTAATCACACACATAAACATATTTTTTTGAGTTCATGTTCGTCACAAATGTTATGTAAGCACATACATAAACACGCACACAAAAGAAAGAAAAAGAAAAAAATCAATATTTATTTCTCAAAATAAATATTTTATCTTGATGAGACCGTTAGACTTGCTTTTCGGAATTCAAATTTTCCTTATTTTTCAGAATCAGTTTGTAGCCTTGACAACGCTTTGAGATGCCCAAAATGTATGTGTTTCCTAACTGAAAGCGGTGGCAGTGTGGCAGTAAAGGCTCTAATTACACAAAACGAATCATTGCTTCGAGACTTATCTCTCTTTCTATAACCTTAAAAGAGAAATGACACTCATTTCGCTCTAATACGCATTTTTTTTCAACTGGTTTACAGAGGAAGGCATTTTAAGCTAAGACTTTCCATACTTCAGTTTCTTGAAAACAAAACTATAGCACAAAAACGATGTTCCCTATTAGATTCCTTCAAATGTTAAAGTGGTGCAACAGTTTCTAAGACACGAGTTTCAATAAGAAAATATGATATTTAAAAAAGTAGGACAAAAAAAAAAAAAAAAAAAAAACTGAAAATAACGGCATTAATCCTTCAACGCCGTCTTAACAGCTTTTAAAAAGACTATTAAAAAAAACACCTATTGTTGGAACTTGAGCTTTAACATAATGCAATTACAGAAATCGAATAAATTGAAATGGTATACTGGTACAACTACGGAAGTTAAAGTGTACAAAAATATTGCGCTTGAAATTTCGAACGTTACATGCCAATGTAATGGATATCAATCTAATGGCGTAAGGAGGAGATTAGATGAAGGGATGGGTGGAGGAGGGGGATGATAGAAGAAAAATATTCCATCGCGGTTCGATTTTTCCAATTACATAAATTCTTGTTATTATAACCGACGAAATCCCATCGCACGTACTCTGAGGAACAAACGAAATGTGGCATCCAATATTGACAGACCACTTCGGGCCTTATGAAAGAAATGGCGAGGGAACCCGGGCATTGAGGCCCAGATGGTCAAGTGGGAGCGCGGAAATGACGGTCCGACGAGGGGGTGGGGCAGATTAGAAGTGTGTTAGGGTTTAGAAGAGAGATCTTCTTCGATTAAGTAAGGCAATAAGATGATCGACGGGATTGGTTTGATGCCTTTGAGAGATATAAAATTATTTTTCTTTGACGAAGCTTTAGAAAAAAAAATCATTTTTGCTGAAGTATTTCGTTTTATTTCATTCGAAAGTGGTTCATACGTAACTGTTTGAATGATGTTTTTGAATTAATGTACTTCGAAACGTTATGTTTACCTGTTTATGGAAACTGAATGCATGAAAGCATGGTTTAAGCACAGAAACTTTTAAAGAAACTTGAATGCATGACTGTGCCCAAGGAGAAGGTTTTAGGTATTAAACCCCTCCTATTGTAAAAAAAAAAAATGTTAGTAAATTAAATACTTTGATTACATTAACTGATAGTACTCAAAATAAGAAATGATACCCTCGCCAGGCATCTGTCCTAAATTCGTTCATGTCTTGCATCCCGTTGGGGCTTTAATCAATAAGAAGTATCAGTGGCACAGCGGACGAGAAGCATAAACATTGAATGCAGTCAAATCCGGATCAGTGAAATGTATCTTTAAATGGAGGAAATCGTTAAATCGGGTATCGTTAAATCGCAGTTATAATGTATTGCTAATGATAATGTGGTAGTGCAGACCCATGTGAGGGCTCTTGTGACCAATCCCTTTCTTTCTCCCCCAGAAAATTCATTCTGGCGCAATTAGTGAAAAGAAACTTCTGGGAATGCTGGCCGCTTGGTCTAGTGGTCAGAGAAGTCTGACTGCGATTGGGATGTTCTGGGTTCGAATCCCGGCCATGGATGCACTTCTCTCTTGTCCTTTCTTCGTGTGAATGTGTTGTTATGCTTTAAATGGTGGTCTACCTTATATTATGGCATGTGTTTACTGTGGAAATCGGACTTCACAACAAATTACGGTAAAGTTGTAAAAGTGAAGCAGCGCTCTCCAAATTGCCAGCCTAGCTGGCACAAGACACTAACCTACCGAGAATGATGCGTCAAGCTGCGAAAGAATTCCTGAAGAACAAATAATACGAACGACATCTTTTTTTCCTATGACGAAGTATCTTCATAGCGAAAGAGGAATGGAGAATCAGTCTCCATGAGTTAAACCCAACAAGCACTGAACAAATAACTAACATGATCCACCTAAGATATTCCTACATTAAACCCCCATCTGGCGTTTCGAAAGTCAAAAAATGCTGCACCGGCCATTCCCTGGAAATTTATGACGGACTTGTTACAAAGTCAGCGTTGGTGCGAGGCTCTAATAGTGACTTGAAATCCTCGATAAGATTGATTTAGTGTGAAGAACATAAAAATATCTCTTACTCTTTAACTGGCTGGCGCTTTGATATTAAAATCCGGTTACGTGGCATAAGCGCATTTATTTATATAAACATAACCGCCGTTAACTTTCAAAATTGAACGTGTCCTTGACAACTTTATTGCGCGTAGAGGTCAATAAAATGCAAACAGTGGGGACCCTTCTTCTTAAGTTTTATGCCTGTTGGCGTCGTGGCCAACACCTCGTATAATGTGAAGCCTTGTCTCTCCTTCTGACAGCACCAATTACATCGCATGGCCCTCCCTCTGTTTCAAGGGAACCTTCGCATATTACGTCCCTCTATGTATCGACTTCAATACCACACGTTGCTAAATGCTCCAAGGGGGCACTCCGCGAAAAAGCAGACATTTTGTCCCACACGTGACACAACTAGATTTAATTTCAAAACGATTTTTTTTTTTTTTTGCGTAAGAAGTCATCCGTGTCTGTGTCTTTCCTAAGAGAAAAAAATCTTTGTTTATTATATCGTCGGCACATTGCTGAACTAACGAATGTGAAAATTGGCACTTTTATGAGGAGCCAAAACAATAACTTTTTTCCCACCTGACGCTTTGAGTTATTTTTCGATGTTTTAATTTTTATAGATAACATTAAAGGTAAAACAATCGTTTAAAATAGTTATATCTATTAGGAGCTAATAGGCTCCATTATGTCTTTATATCCACAAACGAAATGTGGCATCCAATAGCTCCTAAGCTCCTCCCCTAATCCATTAGCTCCTAAGAAGAGCTAAAATGGAGGAAGTGAAGACTTTCATTCGTGAAAGAAAGACCCCCAAGTCACGTGATAGGTTTTAAAGAATTGGAAGAAATCAGGTTTCTTTCGCTTGTTTCACACAAAACGTGTCAACCATTCGTCGTTGTTGAGTCACGTGACTTGAGGTCTTTGCCCAACCTTTTGCTTAGCCAATGATTGGACTTGTCCCTCCATTTACTAATTCCTGCTCTAAAGTTACAACCAGTAGGTAGCCACTCATCGAATCTGGAAAACGCGAATTTGCAAAAACAGAATCGAAGGATATATTGTTGGCCAAAAGTGTGTCCCACACGTGACAGGTAAACTTTATTAAGAAATGCCAATTAAACAAGAAATCAGAATAAAAATCTAGCTTAACATATCACACGAGTCAAATACTTTCATTACGTCGGCATATTTTTAACTTTCCGCCCTTACTAATTTGTCTATATATGAAATTATAAGGAAATTTTGTCAAAACTGTCCCACACGTTATCATGGAATCATCCCAAGATGGGTAGAAATAGTCACCATTGTGAAATATAGCATTTTGCAAACAAGGATGAACTTAAGTTTTTTGGTAGAGGGACTTTTTCGATTTGCCTAATGCAACTCCGAATTTTACCGAATCATAAAATGCAAGCAAGCACACATCTAAGGAGAAGATACATTAAAAATTATCAAATAAATGTACAAAAGTTTAAAGAAAAGGATACTTTTTTTCCATGCTGTCCCCAAATTTTAGAAACATTTGCCGAGTAAGGAATTTTTTGTGATGTCACATTGACCTTTCGTGATCTCCCACCGAGGAGCCCCTGTTTGTAACATTTTTTTACTTATCCGTTGCAGTCCGACTCAATGTCATAATCGGGTTTTCAGAAGAGGAAAATATAGCAAAAAGTAACTCATACTGTAATGAAAAATACTCATCAATAATAGATAAGTATTTTTTTTTTTTTCATTATTACTTCGATCCACAGTTTTTGATAATCAACTGCTTATTCCGAAAAGAAGATTGAAAAATACCTGCCTTACAATTAACGGCAATTTTATGTTCTAATATGCACTTTTTCGACGAAAATTTTAATTAGTTTTAGGAAAACAATGTATACAGGGTGACCCAAAAGTAAGTAGTATATACTTGCATATACACAATTTATTGTGCCCTTTTTTTGTTACAAAGCTGATTTTTTCTGAGGAGTAATATAGGATAAAGTATATTCCAAAAAATCCGTCACAGTGCGACAGTTGAAGAATTTCATCGATGATCGAAGACAGGTTGCAGGAATGCATCAATGCCGACGGTGGACATTTTGGTCAATTTTGGATTAAATATTTAAGTGATAGAAACTAATAGAAGAATTGCTGTATCATAAATTGTATACCTACTTTGGAGGCACCCTGTATATCTACTACTGACCCTTTTTATACCGTGGGTTGGCTACTAGATAACTACAATATTGTTAATACAGAATGCTTCATTTTTGTTGAAAATTTTTATTTGAAAGAAGACATAATTACTTCTAGTTAAATAAAATTTAGAAATGATAGTTTAGATAAAACTTTAATCACGTCTACACACTCTCGAAAAATCATAAAAAGAAAACAAAACGTTTATTTTTTGAGTTTTGCTCAAAGCAGAATCTGAAAAAAAAAAAAAAAACAGAATTGTAGTTACACCGAGTTGCACTACCACCTCGCCCCACGATATGGTAGACAACATAGGATTTTCCATAACCAAAGCATGCTCGTTGAGTTGAATTTGTGTTAGCATGTTATTCTACACTTGCAGTTTTTATAAGTTCCTCATCATGTAACCACAAGAAATGGTTTATACTTTACTTGCTTTTGATTTAAGTTCTGTTACAAATTTTAAGTAATAAAGTTATACTCACATATGAAGACAAACTCCTTTTAATCATTCTAGCGAACAAGAGAGGAATGCAGTTAGAAAGTAAGTTGATAGTTACGAAGAAAATAGTATAAATATTGTGAAGCTAAGCAATAAAAAGACGTGTAGCAAGAAACCTAAAGAACAAAATATTATCAAAATTTTTGGATCTTATAATACACTGTTAAAAATTTTCCGGAAAATTGCGGTAATTGTTACTGGTATCCATGTTGCCAGTAACTATTACCGTAAAAATCAAATGTTACACTAAAATTTTACGGTTTCCTCGGTAGGCCACAGCAACCAATTGGAGCTGGGATCGCTTATTTTTCCGGTATAAATTACCGCAAAGATCAGCGATTCTGTAAGTCCTCCATTTTACAGTAACAATTACCAGAAAATCTTTTTAACAGTGTAGTAAAATGTAAGATATATCTCTTTGCTCGTATTTCTTGAATAACACTGAACAATTAACCAATTTTCAATAAATGTGGTTTAAAATTACTTACGAATATATGCATGGTGTGTATCACAAAACAATTTTTCTGAAAGTTAATTTCGTTCTTTAAAATTTCAACTTGAAAAACATTTTTTAACCCTAGTAAATCTGCCACTGTATTTTATTTTAGCTTCAATAAAATTTCTTTTCCTTTAACGGTTTCCCCAACACTCCCGAAGTATCAATTTATCTACTTTCTAGAAAAACTTAGGATATTTCTTATTCAGTCTTAGTTGAATTTTGGTTAAATTTTAATGATCTTGTAGATAGAGAAATGTCTGCAAGTATTATCTGAGAATGTGAGCAATTTAAAGAAATTTTCTTCTAGCAAAATTTTAGTGTCAATTCTCCGGCAAATGGATTTTTTTTTTTTTTAACATACTTTTACACACCTCATAATGGTTGTTAAAGATAAATTTCAAGATTCATTCATTTTTAATTACTTCCAAAAATTTAAAACTCAATAACATTTTCTACCTGAGATAAAAAATTGAATTTTTGCATAGAAATTGATATTCCGCCGCAATACACATTGACACTTTAAATTCTTTTAAATGTTTTTTTAAAATAGATTTTTACATTTATAGCAGTATGGAATCGAAGAATGGCTTACACATCTTCTGTTTTAAATAACTCGGAAGCCCTTAATTCCCTATACAAGACGACAATGTCGAACATTTGTGCAATAAATAGATCGCGTTTCAATAATTGTTAAACCCTTAGCAAATCTCTCTCAAATCTGCTAATTTCTTTAGAATGGTCAGAATAAAATTTGATAAGTTCAGCCCTGAGTTCAATTCTAGGAAATATGAATTTCATGCATAAAATACTTTTGCTTATACCTAAGAATCTCTACCCCGGCGCTTCCCGTAATATACCAACGATCCCTTTTGTTCTACCTTGAGCCCCCCCCCCCGATTTTTACTTTTAAACCCGGGGGACCGAGTAGTAATTGATCCGCTGGTCACAGCAGGGCAAGCTTGAGACAGTGCTGCCTCCCGTGGCTAAGAAAATGGTAATCAGCAAAATAGGATATCGTGGGGCTTTAACAAGACGAGGTTTTAGACCGTGTAAGACAATAATATGTTTGGAGATCCTGGCTGTTTAAGAATAAATGTCGTGTCTTGCTACAGCCACGATGGTACTTGGAGTCGCTCTTTTTAAGAGAAATGATGACAGGTACATTTGCTCTAAATGAAGACATCTGGAGTTGTCGTGTAACCAGAAAGAAACATTTTAGGAACTTTTGTTTTTCTTGTAAAAGGCGAAATTTAATTCAATATGCGTCAGAGGAAGCAGTGCTTTTGAACTTGTGTTGTGGGATGCAGCAAATTCCTTCGCATTACTAATGCGTTTCTATTTTTACTTTCTGCAAATTTCTTGTCATTTTAATTACCTTTAGCTTTTTGAAAAGTTTAACAGTTCTTTATTGTTTCAACAAATGCAGTATTAGACCAAGAGGTGGCGAAACAAATATGGTAATCACTAGCGCAGCCAGAAAAACGTTCTGGAGGAGGTTTTTTGATCAAAAAATCTTCTGGGGGAGGTGAGGGGCTCTTTCGATAAAAAAAACTAATACCTGGAGGTTTTTTGTTTATCAATAGTACTTTCTAAAGGGATTTTTATTGATCAAAAATGCCTACTGGAACGGGGTTTTGATCAAAAATACATCCTAGGGATGGTTTTTTGATCAAAAACACCTTCTGGAGGAAACTTCTGGATCCAAACAGTCCTTTCATATGTTTAAACAACTGCATTAGAATACGCATTCATGTTAAAACCAATGCTTTTGGGGGTGGTTTCCATCCCCCCCCCTCCGCTGCGCCACTGATGGTGATCATAAGGCACATGGGAAAATGTTTCCTGAGAGGAGAGCAGTTATATAGCCGGTCATTGAGCAATCAATTTGCCGGAGCAGGTAAAGGGGTTTAATGCGGTAGCATATTACCAGGATACTAAAGATGTAATTTTGCATATATTCAGCACAAATTCTCCAGCAGTTTTCAAAATGAAGAGATAAATATGAAGCTCCCTCAAATGACCTTTATTCGGTTCAAAACTTAACATTTTAGCTCAAAAACATGTAATGCTTATTTAAAAAAAAACCGGTTTTAACCAAAGCACCGAAAAATCAATGGCCCCGGAGTTGTCATCTTCTTTTCCTTGCTAATCCTCCAGGTCCAGCCATCAGGTCCGTGAGACCACTCGCCATCAATCTCTCTACGCCAGAGGTCTATCCAGTATGTCCTCATGCGAAGAAGCAACACTACAGAACAAGTGCTCTACAGTGGCCTCGCTTTCATTGCACTTGGTACATCTCGCCAAAATCTTAATGCCACAATAGAATCTAAGAGATCTAAGGTGACCAGAAGCTAATCAAGACAAAACTGTCTGACCCTGAAATTGCTCACTACCCTCTATTACATTAAAACTATCCAGAATCCGCTTTGAAACAGTAACAATCTTCATAAATGACAAACACTATTAAAGATAGCCGCCTGCCTTAGTCAGAGAAGTAGACTTCACACCAAATTACGATACAGTTGGAAAAGTGAAGCAGCGCACCCCAAATTGCCAGCCTAGCTGGCACACGACAGCAACAACTATTAAGGCTGCATAGAATGGTTGCAAAAGCTAAAAAGGACTATTTAACCTTTTCCCGCTTTCGTCTGCTAAAATCACTGGCTGAGCATTCGTCTCCTATTTCTCGTGCCCACGATATTTACAGGCTAGAGCAGGGTTTCCCAAACTTTTTCGATTCACGGCACCTTTTGACGAAATAGAATTTTATCGCAGCACCCTAGTCCATCTCTATTGTATGAGATAAATGCGCTAAATAAAGCCATCCTAATGTTCATAACCAAATATCACGCTCATTTATGACTGAATTGGCACTAGCTTTTGCATATTCATCAGATGGCCTCACTGGACTACAATCTACTTTTCTAGAATATGAAATCATAGGAAACAACGATGGTTCACAAAGACATTTTTCTCTTTAAATTCGTCTACTACACAAATTAGGCTTCAAGAACAATGAATAACTTTTTTTAAAGCTAGTAAACTACAGTGAACCATATAGAAACAAAACCTACCGTAAAAAGAGAGAAGATAGTTTTGACATCTCTCTTTTGTTACAACTTTTGCTATTTTGTTGCCTGGTAATCAAAAACTGCTTGTTGAAAAGGCTTAATTATCAGTCAGGTTTTATGATGGCGATGTAGGTATGATATAGCAAATTCTTACTATGCTACATCGAAAAGTAGGAAGATGGCTTTATTTTTCTACATGGCATTGTTTGACACACCCACCTAATATGGATACTATGGACACTTCGCGGCACCCCTTGCTTCTGCCTACGGCACCCCAGAGAGCCGCGACACCAAGTTTGAGAACCCCTGGGCTAGAGCATTCAAAGTTCTTGACATTTAAAATGCTTTTTGCTACGGAAACCACTTCCAGAATTTAGTAAAATGCTTCTGCAGATGGCGCTTCGGAAACTGCCGGTCCGATTTTTAACTAAAGGGATATCGGAGCGATTGCACAACACACACCAAAACTTCGCAACCGTTCGCGACAAGTGCGACAAAAATAAACAGATCGCTGCCAAGTCGTACATATCCTGTTTACATCGCCCTCGAGATAACCCTTTTCTTCCGAAAAAGGAAAACCAAATTAGAAAAACAATCTTCCATTGGGCTCATCGTTAATAGGAGTGGAAAATAAACACATTAGACGCTCGATAAAAAAGGGGGAAAGAATATACCCCTCTCCATTCCATCGGCACCTCGGAGGGGGCATCGGAGCGTTCGAACGCGCGCATTTCCTAGAAGTGCTATATCTGTCTTCGGAACAATTTCATTCAGCCATCGGCACTTATCTATCTGTGTGGTTGATTTACCGTTTGAGCGAAGGCTGAATCCTTCTCTCCGTAAACAGAGATTAAGAAACTTAGTTCTTTGCGTTTCTATGAATGCTTCCTTCCCTTCATTCATCCACCTCTGTACTTCTGAAATTTACTGAATGAAATTCTTCGGAGTTTGCTTTACATTAAGCATCTGATCGTGGATGAGAATCGTTAAAAATTTTCCTGAAATTTTACAGTAAGAAGTACTGGCATTCGTGTTGTCAGTTCTTTTTACCGTAAAATAGTATTTTACTGTAAAATTCTACGGTAGGAAAAACAACTCGGTGGCTAGCTGCACCTGTTCAAAAAAACAAGTTACAAACAGCGGGGCTCGGACTGCTCTCTTGGTTCATACACTGGCTCGCTAAACCCTATAATGAATGGGTCTCGAGGAGGGAGAGGTGAAATATACGCACTGTGGCGCAAGTCACGTGACACGTGTCGTACCGATTGGCGCTGCAGTCGTTTACCTTTTCCGATACAATTTACTGTAAAATTTTCTCTGAACTATAAGCACTCGATTTTACAGTAATATTTAACTTAGAAGTTTCCTGTTTTTTTTTTTTTTTTTTTTACACTGCACACACTCAAACACAGAACCATCAGATGAGAATAAAATCTTCAATCTCTACCTTTCCCTTAATAAAAGAGAAGCACTCCACCTCTACCCATTTTAGAAATCCAACTAAGGTCTACAAAAGAAGTGCTATAGAAATATAATAACAGAAATTTAAAAAAATATTAAGTACTTTTCATAATGCACTCAAACGGGCAAAATAACTGTTGTGGGCCAGAAAGAACAAGATTTAAGTATTCCTATAGTTTTCAATTATTCCAAGAAAATGACTCCACAAACGAGGAAAATTGCGGTTCAAGTCAAGTAGAGAATTTCCTTATCATTACCTAACTTTCTGTCATCAATTTGAGTGTTGAAACATGCATATTTTTCTCGGAAAGTTTGGTTTGAAATGACTTGAGCCGCACTTTTCCTAGTTTGTGGAGTCATTTTCTTGGAATAATTGAAAACTACAGGAATACCTAAATACTTTCCTTTCTGACCTAGAAAAGTTATTTTGCTCTTTTGAGTGCATTATGAAAAATGCCTGTATTTTAAAAAAATTCTGTTATTTTTTTCTTTTTAGCGTAAATGTATTTCAGAAATAGAATAATGTTACTATCACGAAATTCCAACTCTTTTTTTTTTCATTAAATGCTTCATTCTAAAAGGGGAAAAGAATTACGTGTCTAAAACTTTAAGCATTTGGCACTAAAAATTAATCCTTGTTCCCCTCTAGGATTTGTCTGAGTGCTAATTTGATTAGAACCATTTAAATATTAAAAGTTTGCGAAACTAATTTCATATTTCACTACATACAAGTTACACGTGATAAAGATCCTAATATGTGTCTTTACTTAGCCCCGTTTTCGATTATTGGCATAGATGAGGATAAAAATCCTAAGAAAGTATTGATAGTGGACAAATTTCATGCTTGCTCCAGAGAAGCCTTGATTCAAAATTTTTATTATGATTGCTGTTGCAAGGCAACAAAATTTGTAACATGGGTTTTAAATTTAATCATTTAATGGGGAAATTACATGAAATTTGCTGTTTTTTTATTCTAACTGAAATAATAATTTTATTTTATAATTACATTTTTTAGCATTAAGTTATACCTTAAGATTAAGCAAATCATTTAGTGAAATCCCGATGTCTGTAAGTGGTCTAGTTTGCTGAGATGTAAGTAAAAGGAGGCCCCTCAGATTTTCCCGTGACAATCAGGCCAAGTATAATAAAAGTGCTTAAAAATATAGACTCCTGGCAGAAATGATGGATTTTCTTTTTTTTCTATTCGTTTAGAAATATAATGCGATGACAGGTGCAAATACTGGTCTATGGCAATTTAATTTATTAATGTACTTGGAAAATATTTCATTTTGATGAGATGGACGGAAAGAATTATCATGGCGTACCTACTGAGTTGTATGTTTTTCAAAACCTCATATGTCGTACTAAAGCAGTGAGACGATAAGTAAAATTAGATAATGAAGCTATGGTCTGGTGGGGGAAAGTGGTCAATGGAGTTAAGTGGTTATACGTCAAATAAATGGCTACAGCTTGGAAATAAATGTTCGAATGAATGTGAAAATTTTTTTTGGGCAGGGCAGTTATAAACTACATTTTGAATACAAAGTTTTACAACTGGCAAAATTTTATTTAGTAAAAAAAAATATTTTGTGTAAATATGAAAAATTTTAGAATCTAAACGCCTTTTTAACTTCCTTGAGAAATTTTGTCTGTTAGAATATTGAACAGATTGACTGCGCAGGAAGTTTCTTACATGTCTCATCAAGAACTCTTACTCATTTGCAGTTAGCTGAATCTATTTTGGATAATTTAATGAAAAATTTCAGTAAGATTAAGTGATCATAATATTAGGCTTAACGAATAGTATTGTTCTTCTAAAGTCACGTAATCTTTAAATATAAGGCAGATATAAATTAAATATTAATTTCACTTAATATGCATTGTTTTTACAGTAAACTGGGTTAAATATACGAGTATATGCGTATGCTTATGCTAGTGTAGGCACGAATATATACGTATTCACATAAATGCACCAATAAACACGTATATGGATATCTGCAAGTATTTTTTATCCATACAGATATACATTCGACTACATACGTATATATACGCTGATAAAATCATACATATACGAACACTTATATACTCAGGTAGACATACGCGTAAGTACTCGAGTAGACACTTGCATACAAGCATATGATATACTTGTATACCGGGAGAGTTTAAACTCTTGGGCAAATTATTGAAAGGTATTAGAGGAGAGGATAAGAAACAAGAAAGAGAGAGAGAAACATAAGAACCATATGGTCGCAAACACAACACTGACGCGCTACATGCACGCAAAGACAGAAACTGATGGAGGCAAAACAGGTAGCAAATTTTTTACACAATGACAATTTTACACAACAATTTAGGTATTAAGAAAGTTTTAGAGCTATTGATGAAATTTGAGGCCTGCATCTGTAATACATGCGTCGCAATCACAAAGCACTCTTTGTTGCAATAACAAGACTTTTGAAAAACTTTCATCAGTCGCTGCGCCTTTGTTGTGATGCGTGTATTAGAAATACTACAGGACATAACTTTTAACAATTATTCTGCATATTTCTTAAAAACTTAAATGTTGGGTAAAATTATCTTTGTGCAACTAATTTGTGAGCTTGTTTTGATTCCATCAGTTTTTGGCTTTGTGTGCATGTAGCGCGTCAGCGATCATAAGTTCCTTATGATCTTTTGCTTCTTATCCTCCCCTCTCATATGCCTTAGGTTTTTGCCCAAGAAGATGGATTCACTCTGTAAGCATGCATGTATATTAGCGTATATACTCGTATACATACATGTGCTGGTGCATACATGTAAATGCACGTATATATATCTTTACAAATCGCGTTTACACGTAAACATACGTATATACTCGTGCTTCCATATACATAAACGTGAGTAGACACGTACCAAGCACGCACTGGATGTATCCACGAATTAACTCGTGTATACCCATATATCTATTTATACGTATGTACACTTATATATGCGTATATACGTCTACTATACACTTATATACTCGAAACACAAGTGCATACACGCTTATAATGTTCGTTTATACGCTTATATACTCGTAACACGTATATACTCGTAACACGTATATACTCGTGTAAGACACGTATACACTCATGTAGGTAACCACGAACTCATGCTCATATACTCGTGTATACGCGTATATACTTAAGTAGGCTTGTGCATGCATGAATCTGATGTATACATGTATCTACTCATACATGAACGTGTTAACTCATGTTTACACGACACGTATATACTCGTGTATACCCGCATATAGTCGTATATATACTTGAAACTATAAAAATAAACGAAATATACAAATATTAGGGTTATTTGTAACGGTTTTTCATCTATTTTTAACTATGACCACTTTACCCCATGCTAGGACTACTTTCCCCCACCCCCTGGGGTAAAGAGGTCATAAGTACATAGGGAAATGAAAGTGTTATAAAACTACTGAAATCAATATTTTTTGTTTTCCTAAAAGTCAATGCATCGCGTTCTTTAATAATGCAGTATAAGATAACAACAAAAAAAAGTTGAAATGTTTAAAGAATTTATTGTTTTTATTATCCACCTCTAAGTTGAAAACCTACGATTTTATGACCACTTTACCCCACCAGACCCTATAGTTTGTTTTGTAACCAAAAGGAACCGATATATTCGAGTCAAATTAGAATCTAGAAATATTAAGCCACAATATAAAACTAAAAGACCGGAGAAGTCAAAGTTCAACTCACGCGCCAAACTTATGTTTTATTGTAATCAACGTGCTTACAGTTTAAGGGATCAAAAACCACTAAAATTTATTTAGCAACTTCTTTTGTTTCGAAATGTGACTTATGTGGGCTGTTGCAAGCTACATTTATATTAAAAAAATTTTATACTTAACCTTTGTTCTCTATCATAGGTAAATTTGATATTTTGAGCCAAAATTATGGGCTCAAAGAGAATTAACATTTGTTTTACTAGATAAGAAATGCTTTTATTATTTATTTTTATTATGCAAGAATTAATTAATATGAAAACAAACTTTTACAATTAATAACTTCTAATACTTTTTCTCAAAGTACAGAGCATCACGATGTTATTCAATTTTGACGCTATTAGTCAAATTCAAAGCAGGTATGGAGCTTTAAAATACAATATTAAAATGATCTTATGTGGTGTGTAATCTACAGAAAAAGACGACTCCTACATCAATTTTTTATTTTTGATGAAATTATTGTAATTTTTTCCAGTTTTGACGCAGTAATAGTCAACTGGACATCAAGATATTTTTTGATGTTGAAATCCTTTTGCATGACCAAATGTCTCTATAAAAGTCAACTTTTCCGCACTATCAGATTTTGATATTTTTCACTCACTTGGTTGCAAAAAAATGGCTGTATTGCTTTTGCTATTAATTTGAACTTCAAAAGAAATGAACTATGATTATTATTATGGATTTAATTATTTTTATTATGGATTTTTATTTACATTTTTGCATAACTTTCTACGAGTTCAAACATTTTTACGAGCCCATGTCCCATAGGCTAGTAGTAAATACGTCCCTGACCACACCCTATTTATTAATAATGTGATATCGGGCGAAAAAGGAACATTTTTCACAAAATGAAAAGTATTCCTTTTTTTTTTTTTTTGCTTTTTGATTTTTATATGATGATTAAAAGGTGATGTTGGTTCGTTTATAATCACCTTAAAATTATCAAACATTCATAATAACATAATTTATTAGATGAACATTTGACAATTGTGATAAGATAAGAAGGCGCAGTTTCTACTGAACTTGGTTATCAGTTCATCAGTGTGTGTGTGTTAGCGAAGAAGAGTATAATGATCTCCGCTACTTAGAATCGGGATCGAATTAATCATCAAATGATAAAACTCGCAGTGAGTGACGAATTTGTGCTAAAATAAAATTGCCGGTATTTGAACTCGAAAAAACAAATACTTAAATTATAGTAGATAAGCTGGTTATAATTTTATTTATCAAAAAAATAAGGACGTCTCTAAATGCTTATGACCCCCCTCCCCATACCTCCATTTTCTGAAACCCCTTAGAAACCCCCATACCTCCTATTTTTGAGTGAATATTTTACTTCTTCATATGAAGAGGACCTTCGCCACTTCTTCTTTTTCACATTTTCCATAAATCAACTTTTGGAGAGGGAGAAAATTGAAGAGACCATGTTCACAACACACACAAACTAATTTATTTTACTACTCACTGACACAGTATACATGATGGGCAGCCAAGTTGCCCTTTTTCCGGAATAGCGGTCAAAAGATATGCCATAAAGTTATTACGCTATTCGGTCAGAAGGTTTTTTCCAGTCATGCCTTCACGACTGTCTATAGCCATATGAACTCAAGCGCTCTCGTGCATCTGCGCAGTAGGCAATCGCGGAAAGCCCTATTACGCAAATATGGAGATCCCAGTTATTAATCTTGGGATCCATGTCAAGTGTTACGCAATGTAACCGCGTAGAGCATATAATTTCTTACATCATATTCCTAATACTTAGATCTAGATCAAGAAATAACTTGAGTTGAGTCTTCTACCCCGTACACACCACACGCACACACCAATTTTTTGCCCTCGCGCCGAAACAGACCCTTAAGTAAAGTTTTACACTTTATACTTGTTTTAATTTCCTAATTTTATATAGTTGAAAAGTGAGCGTATGTATCTGTGTATCTAAGTCTTAATTACTTCTCCCGAACGCCAGTGAACTGACCATCGAACCAGGTATAGATAGATTCGTAATTTTCCCGTCTTTATGTTTGGAAATTTAACATAATCAATCGATAATAATTAACGGAGATATCAATCAAAAACTATTAATTATGATACTTAGATTTCGACACAAAAGACCTGTTTTTCGAATTCTTTCCTCCATTTAAATTATAATTCAGTGCTTCATCTCAACTTTCCGTTACAATGCTTTTATTAAAATTTGTAGCGTGAAGAAAATCATCATCTTTATATAAATACTAGCCAAATGATCGAGTAACCCACGAGTTTCAACAATAAAACCCGCTCCACGGCATGATAATTTGATAATATATTTTGGTAATGTTTAACATGCAGGGAAAGGCTTTATTGTAACAAGGCTGAACTCTAATCGGTAACTTAACTGTTTTCCTAGTAAGACCAGGGGCGGATCTAGAGGGGGGCCATGAGGACCTTGGCCCCTCCCAAAGGCTTGTGATTGTAGGATTTTTTTTAAGGAAAAAATGAAAATATTATGAGAAAATTACAAAATTTAAGACATGTTTTTTACATTAAAAGAAATTTCAGCCTTAATTGGGAGAGAAATTATATCTCTCTCCTCGAAAAAGAACTATTATTCCCAAAATTGTGCTCCTTCGTTTACATCAAATCTTGATTCCAACTTTAGACGCTTGGACGTTCTCTAAATGCTGTTGTCCTCAGAGTCACCTATTGCTCACGAGACCAATGAGAGCCTAAATTTGCCTATTTATGGCTTAAATTTTGAAGTTTTTCGGAGAGAGAGCTCACGAATACTCCATTGCTTTCTGTAATCCGCGCAAAAATAGCTTAAAATTAGATTTTTAGAGCCTCTTAGGTAAAATATTTCTAGAAAGGGGGGATTCCAAACACACACCCTGACTCTCCCTTTAGAATCATTCATTTTAATAAAGTTTCTCGAGAGTTTGTTCAAAAATTTTGGATGGCCCCTCCCAAAATGATCGGCTGGATCCGCCACTGGGTAAGACTGTGTCATTTCAGGGGAAAGAAGGAACGAAAAAATGGTCAATAATGAACGCTACCTACTGAAGTTTAGGGTTAATCCACTGGAGTAAGGTTTACCATTTCAACTATCAAAATATCATCACGAAACAGACAATGGCTTCGTTCAAATGTTGAAGTAATTTTCACCCGTCATACCTTAACGGGCGACTTCCTAGTAGGCTGATACTAAGAGACACTTATTATTAGTCTATGAAAATCATTGAGACTAAAAATCTATCGCCATTTTTTTCTCGAATATGAACAAGTAAAATTCTGGCTTTTGTTTTAAAGGCTTTTCTTGTAATCGGGGGATTTAAAATGTTTGCTTTTAGGTTATTTCTCCGGAATCCGCCTCAAAATTTTAATGATTTTTTTTTTTGTTCAAGCCTGATGGTTTAAGGCGCGTTACTTGACACAATCTTTATTTCCGAGGTAGACCGTGCAAAGCCGGGTGACGAAGCTAGTCATAATAGAATTCTTGTAATGTTTAAAATTTAATTTTTAATTTCCTTTAAAGTGTTTATTTCTTTCTTTTAGTAAAAGTGTAAATTCTGTTTATTGTACACATATTATTTTGCTTTTTACTTTCTTTAACAAGAATTTCATAATTAATGAATACATTTTTGAAGAAAAAAAAGTTATAAATACCGGGAGTGGAGCTGGCGGTGTATTTCATGTTATAAATAGAGCTGGAAAATGTATGCTGTCTCTTGTTCAAGAACGAACCTTATTGTTTCAATAATGAATTGCAAATGTTAATAAGCTTTTGTCGAATTTCTATAAAATGGTGTTTGGGGGAGGGGGGGGCATCATCCCTAAGCTCATCATGAGTGCTAGACCCCATAGATACACCACTGCACAAGTATAAAGAAGTTATGCAAATTGTAAAACACAAAAAATCCAGCAAAGATACTCAAAACAAATTTAGGTAAAAATAAAGATGATTTCAAGGAAAGTTTAAACAACTCCCTCTCATGTTGCTGGCGCCTGAAAATGGAAAGAAAGAAAAAGTGCTCTCACTGCCAGGTAATGGTTAAGTGAAGGAAAAGGGCTTGTTCACTAATACAACTTGAAATGAACCAAATTAACCGGTAGTTAAATTAAGATGTAACAGATGTTTTGTTACAGAAGTTACTTGTTGTCAGCAAAAGTGAAACTCGATTGACTGATTATTGAAAGTGGCGAACCGATATTTTTATGCAGTCAACTTTAGATAGAGTAAACCTAACCTGGTAGCAGTATGAAGGCTCCGCAGATCCCAATCACAGCATTACGGTGTTACCTTGTTTGGTTTACCCTCGATGAAAGTAAAAAGTTAAAAATGAGAGGAAACAATGTATAAGACACTGGACAAATTTTTGTCTTCTTTACGTAAATTGAACAAATTCAGTGAACTTTTATTCAGGACTAGTGGTACCCGCACGGCTTTGCCCGTAATAGAAAAATTAAAAGGTCTTTTGGTTCGCCTGTATATTTACAAATAATGCGTGGTGAATTTTCTCGACAATTGGTTTGTACCCATGTTACGGTTCCACGTTATGATAATTTCGTAATTTAGTCGTCCATCTTATGATAGTTTTGTTCTTAAAATTGGAATAGAAAAAGAACCACATCGAATTTTCGAAAAATCGCTTTGAGGTGAACACCCTCATGCTACAAACTAACTTTGTGCCAAATTTCATGAAAATCTGCCGAACGGTCTAGGCGCTATGCGCGTCACAGAGATCCGGACAGAGAGACTTTTAGCTTTATTATTAGTAAAGAAGTAACCTTGGTTGCCTTTGTTCTAAGAAATGAACAACTGAGGAAAAAAATCATTAACATTTCTAGAAAAACAATTTTTTGAAAACAATTTTCATGATAACTGTTTCGTACATACTCTGAAAGAGCTCTTGCTTAAGGAGTTCTAGTCGTACATCAAAAAGTCAATTTGTTAACAAAGAAATAAATACCGAAGTGGTTAAAACTTGAACCTGCTTTCTTTATGCTCCATCAGTTCATTTTAAAACCAAACTTACCCTATTATTACTCTCTATGAGGGCGCACTTCAACTGTCTTCAGAACCCTGATTAAAAGACGGAAACGGTAAGTTATTTCTTCTAAAAGAAACTTGGGACTGCCCCTTTCCCCGCCCCTCTCACCAAAATAGGGTACTTGCTACTTCAATTACAGTCCATTATAGTACCCTTTGTACACCGTCCTGCAGTCCCATTCTTCCGTCAAAGGTACAGTTCATAATCCTCTGCTCGCTTCATTCACTAGAAGCGGGCATAAAGCAATTCATCAACTACACCCCTCAGTCTGGACCAGGTACTTTTTCTAAAGAGTCGGTCAAGCGAGTTGGACACTTTTATGTCCACGACAACTTCTAAGTGGACTTTGCTTTTTCCAGACATATGTAGTTGCTGGCGTCGCTGCGCAAGTGACGCGTGAAGCTCGAAAACTTCCCCGCCACGATCATTTAACTTGTTCCATTATGTTTCCAAAAAGTGACATTTAATACAGTGTGAGCGGCGTGGACACATGCGGCGTGAAGTGGTCTGTTCCGTCTGACGGTAGTAAAAATTCGCGGAAAATGGGCGAGTGGGTGACTCGAAATGGCTTATTTTGCCACATCACACAATAAAACTAAGAGAGAAATATCGCCGAAAAGATTTGATGACTTTTATGATATCATTCCAATTTTTATTGCCGTTCTTTTGTCAAACAGTTTAGAGCGAAAGCTATTAAACGGATAATTGGTAATGTATTCAAGTTGTGTTATCGAAATTGACGCTAAAATTCACATATCATAACTTATGACGTATATAACTTAAAACTCGAAACGAACAAAGTAGTTCTCTTTGATGAAATTCCAGTGCGTATTTCTAAAGCACGGCGTTGATTCTTGGTGATCAAAGTTCCTTTTCTAAGTTACTTTTTCTGAAGTCCTCGATTGTAGCTTAAGTTGCGACACGTCCGCCATCTTGGGGCTAATCTCCTCTTTTTTCCAATGTTTGCTGTGATAAAAAAAAGTGTTTTACTTTTTTTTAATTGTGGTTTCTTTTCAACGCTTTATTATACCACAATCTAGAAACACCACAACCAAGAAGCAAAACACGCTACTTCATAGAGTTTAGCCCCAAGATGGCGGAAGCGTGGCTACTAAACCAACTATTTAGGGCTTTGACTTTTTCCAGTTT